>NW_026740802.1:0-6787 GCF_022355385.1 Mustela nigripes
TATGTCTTCTTTGCAGAAATGTCTGTTCATGTCCTCTGCCCATTTCTTGATTGGATTATTTGTTCTTTGGGTGTTGAGTTTGCTAAGTTCTTTATAGATTCTGGACACTAGTCCTTTATCTGATATGTCGTTTGCAAATATCTTCTCCCATTCTGTCAGTTGTCTTTTGATTTTGTTAACTGTTTCCTTTGCTGTGCAAAAGCTTTTATTCTAATAGTTGCGTAGTGACATCTCATGGTTGTTTTAACTTGCAATTTCCTAATGATATAAGATGTTGATCATTTCATTGCTTTTTTAAATTGTATCTAAAACATCATCACCAAACCCAAGGTTACCTATATTTTCTCCTATGTTTAGCTTCTGGAAATTTTAGAGTTTTATGTTTTACAGTTAGGTCCATGAGTTAATTTTTATGTAATATGTGAGGTCTGTGTCTAGATTCATCCTTCCCTCCTTCCTTCCTTCCTTCTTTCCTTCCTTTTCTTTGGCTCATGGTGTCTACTTGCTCCAGCACCTTTTTTTTTCTTTTTCTTTTAAAGCCTATTCTCCTATTCTTTCTCCTTTGTATTGCCCTTGCTCCTTTTTAAGATCAGTTGGCCATAATGCATGAGTCTATTTATACTTTCTTTCTTCTTTTTCATTGATTTGTTTGTCTGATTTTCACCAATAGCCAACTGTCTTGTTTCCTGTAACTTGGGGAATGTCAGTCTTTTTTTTTTTTAACTCTAAATTTTGCATTTTGAAAACCCTTTGTCTGTGAATATTTATTAATGGACAGTGTTATTGTGAGGCTATGCATAGGAAACAGAGTTTACCACAGCTTTCTATCTATCATTCTACTTAAATCTATCACCAGAATGGGTTCCTCAATGACTAGCTGGATAGTGACATCAGCATGAATGGACCAAGCACCTACCCCTACCTTATTAAATGTTAAGAAATCCTGTAGCATTTGCCACAGCTCTGGGGCATCTCTGAGGCACAGAATGCGGTAGCTGAAGGATACTCTGGTGACAAGGGCAGAGTACATGTTGTTGGGGAAAGCAATAGCAGAGTGACCACCTGTCTACTACACTTTGAGCCATTAGAGCCCAGTGCTATGTTGGGGCATCTTAGCTAGGGGCTGCTACCAAGCTCTGACTGGCTGCCCATACTCCAAGGCCCCTTGCTATGCTTGCTGACCCCAGAATTCTGCTATGAGTCAAAAATCAGCGTCTTCCAATACCCAATACCCTGTATTCTCTCTCAGGATGCCACAGCCCTCCTTTTAAATCTCTGAAGTTGTATCCCTGAAAATTTTCCTCCTTTGACTCATAAAGACAGATTACACACACACACACACACACACACACACACACACACACACACACACATACACACACACACACGTTTTTCCCTCCTGTCAGAGGGGATATAAAGAAATAGATTTTCTGCCCCAAAGTGAGACATCATCTCTCCCTAATACATGGCCAATAAAAAGAGAAATTTAATCTCTGATGGAGAATTCTCCCTGTTGTATACATTTTTATTTGCTAGTAATCCAAATATAATCCACACTACATATTGAAGGACTCATTTCTTTTATTTTCTCTGTCTCTTGAGCATACGCTCTTGGCTATAGACAGCACTGGTCTTATATTGGATTTTCCATCCAAAGCCCTCCCCCAGCAAAATTCACACAAAAGGACTAGCTGGTGCTGAAATGTGTATGAATGAATTATACCTCTGGTCGAAGTAACCATTCTGATAATGTGTTCCATCAAGGCAAGAAACTTGAGACTTTTTCCCTGTTAGGCAATGATATACAATGAAGAAGAGCTACTCATTCCTCTTGGAGAAGAGGACCGTCGTCAATGGTCCTTTCTCGCAGCCAGGGTAATGCTCTCTCTCCCAAATGCCATTCTAGATAAAATGCTCCATGAAAGATTCAATAGACTCAACTCATTTAGTCATCAGTAGAGTTGGATAGAAAATGGGAGCAATTATTTTCCATGATCACTAAATGCTGTAGAAATCTGTGTTCTCTGTAAAGAAAGACTTCACAGCATAAGGATAGATTTCTTCAGAAAGAAGATGGCAGGGTTTCCAGATAAGTATTCAGTTCATAACTCCAAATTACATGCTACAAGTAAAGAAACATTTTTCTCCTCTGGTAATTACAATGAATAGGAACTTTCTATGCTTATCTTTTTTCTTAGAAAATAGTCATGGAGGGGGATGCATTATGTTTGTTCATAACTGCCTCATGGCGGTAGACACAGAAAAGGCATATCCATCCCCAAGTGGAAACACGGACAATTTTTACTTTTTTAGCTGCTGCTAGAGTGTAAAATAGACACAGAATAAAGAACATATCTTTAGTTCACAGATTTTCAAGCACCAATTAACGAGTTGGTGGATCCTACCCTTCTCTAACTTCTCTTTTTACTTACCCACAATTTAGCAATCTCATTCTTCATCATGTCAGAAGAGAGATACAAAGAGTAATAAAATTCAAAGTAATCAGTTCAGTCACTTTTTAATATGTCTTGTAAAAGGCAGGATGGGAATGGATTTTGAAGTTACTGCCTAAAATTGGAGACTTAGGAATATTTGTATTTTACTTGAGTCCATGTTCTCCTGCCTTTGCTGATTCTTAATTTAAGTGTGAGGATGCATCTTGCATGTATAAACATTCAATAAATGTTCAGTGAATCAATTAATATTAAATGCTTGGGTTTGCCCCCTCTTCTCACATCTCACTTGAATTTCCCATTTCTATCTCTCTCCTTTCCTCTCCCCTTCCCTCCCTCTCTCTCTCTCTCTCTCTCTCTCACACACACACACACACACACAGTGACTTTCCAATTTTAATGCACATCTATCTACAAGACTTGTTAAAAGCTCACATTCATTACTGGATCTAAGTTAAGATTTTCTGATTCAATTGGTCTTGGACAGGACCTCCAGATCTGCATTTTTTATATGCTCTCCAAGTGATATTTATGCTACTTGTCCAGGGGACCACACTTTGAAAATCATTTCTCTAAGGGATGTGTCCTTTCATTTCTGCAGCTTCTTTTCCTCTATGTGGGAATGCTTTCTAGAACAATTTTGTTTCCTTTCATCATATCCCATAGGGCTCTCTCAGATTTTAGCCACAGCCATGCTGGGCAGTTCCATGCAAACCTCAAGCTACCAGATGTCCCTTCATCTGTGTATCTCTCTGCTTTTCCATCTCAGAACCTGTCCAGAAGCTGCAGGAACCCACTCAGCACACAACATTTAAGTACTGGGGAGCTAAAGTCCTGAAGGAGGAAGGCATGTCTGTCATGGGGATGATTCTGACAGGAAGTCTGCAGATTTCTCAGAGATCCCACAGAGCTGAGCCTCCATTATTGTCTACAGTAACAATCTTGACATCACACATTCATATCTCCTCTACCTTTTCCATGTCACTCTCCTTTTCCTCATTCCTGCCTCCTGAGTCATGTTCCAGTATACTGCTTTTGCCAGTATTTTTGTCTCAAGCTTTGTTTTCAGGTGAGTCAAAGTACTGACACATTTCCTGATTCTTAGTAGGACTGAGCAACGGTTCTCTCTCTCTTTCTCATCAGGAGTAGTTGTGTAGGTGCCCATTCATTCAGCTGCTTCATTTCCCCACTTCTCAGTTACTGCTTCACTTCTGAAAGAAAAGATGGTCTCCATCTGATGTATTGTCCCCAAACCCATCTCAGGTCAATCACTTTTTTGTGTTTCAGATTCCATGTGCTTTTTCCAGGCCTCTTTCTCCTCCACTCTGCAGAGTGTTAACACTCCTTTGTTCTAGAAACTCAAGAGCAATATCATTTCTCCTCTGAAACTGGACAATCCACTCCACTGTCAATATGGACTTCTTTCAGAACTCTCCAACACAGGGTTGTGCTTGTTTAGTCACATGTCCTGTCATCTCCTTCTAGAAAACTCCTTGGTCAGAGGAGCCCGTGTTTTCCAGACTCACAATGGCATCCTTAATATCTCAGTAATTTCTTCACAATAGCCTTAGGCCAAGGGAAAGACTAACAGTCCCATTTATCAAGGAGGTCAGTGTGAACAAGTTAATAAGGATGTATGTATTAACAAATGATTAGCCATTTAGAAGCAGGACATGCATAAATATTGATTTGGTTGCAAATAAGCACAGTTACTAATGGGATATGTGTGCCTGTGGAGTGCTGCAAAATGTTTCAGAATTCAGGATCAGATTGGGTACCCTCATTTTTTCCCACATTGATTTTTATACATTTCTATCTAAAAATTGCAAAGATTATAACATCAGCAAAAAGAATGTAAATGATCTAATCGCTGTTGAAACTGTAAACTTCTTTGATTTAATAGTAGACATATAGATCAGTGGAATAGAATTGAGAGTCCAGAAATAAACCTATACATTTATGATGAGTTGCTATTTGAAAAGGGTGCCAATAAATTAAAAGGGGAAAGAGTAGTCTTTTCAACAAAATGGTCCTGGAGCAACTACATATCCACATGCAACAGAATGATGTTGGACCACTCCTTCATACCATATACAGAATGAAATCAAAATAGACCTAACCAGAAGAGATAAAATATGAAACCCTTAGAAAAAAAGACAGGTATAAATTTTCATGACCTCTGGTCAAAGATTTCATAGCTATGATGCCACAATCCTAAGCATTCCCAAGAAAACATAAATAATATGATTTCAAAAAATGAAATACATTTGTGCTTTGCATGACACCATAAAACAGTGAAAGGACTACCCATAAGTTGGGAGAAAATACTTAAATATCCTATATCTGATAAAGGATTTGTATATAGAATGTGTAAAGAGCTCTTACAATGTAATAATAAAAAGGCACATAGCCCAACATACAAATGGGCAAAGCATTTGAATCAGTAAACCTTTCTCCAAATAAGATACACAAATGTCTACTAAGCATGTGGAAAGATGCTCAACATCATTAGTTATGATGGAAATGTAAATTAAAATCACAATGAGCTACTATTTCATACCCAAGCAGGATGCATATAATCAAAAACAAATGATAACAAGTGTAATAAAAAAATGTGGAGAAAATGGAGCCCATCTCCTTTCCTGAAGACAAAGTAAAATGGTACAACCCTTTGGTAAACGTTCTGGCAGCTTCTTACAAAGTTAAGCATAGAGGTTTTTTTTGACCCATGAATTCTAGTCCTAGGTATATATACTGAAGAGAATTAAAAGCATATATCCACAAAAAAATTTGCATACAGAGGTCATAACAACATTATTCACAATATCAAGAAGTGGGCAGAATCCACAAGTCCCTCGACTGAAGCATGAATAAACAATGTGGACTAGTCTTATAATTAAATTTTATTTGACCTTAAAAGAAATGAAGTACTGACATATACTACAATATAGATAACCTTGAACACATACTAAATGAAAGGGGCACAAATTAAAGGCCTCATATTATATGATCCCACTTACATAAAACACCCAGAACAGAAAAAATAATAAAGGGTGAAAGAAGATCAGCCACAAGGGCCTGCGAACTGAGGCTGACTGCTAAAGGAGAGGGGTTTCTTTTGAGATTGATGAAAATGATCTGTAATTAGGTAAGGATAATTGCACAGTTTTACACAAAGTGTGAATACATTAAATGCCATTAAATGTCTGCTTTGTAAGGGTGAATTTTAAGGTATGTGAAGTATATCTCAATAAAATGTCAAATGGTCTTCCTCCTTTTCCCAAACAATCCCTTTCTAACCAAAGAGTTGAATTTTAAGCTAAGCCTCCACCAGAATTCACAATCTTAAGTGGTTTCATTGATGTTTCCTACATGAAATTGAAGGCAAACTGGTAAGTTAGCCATGACCTTCTTGCCTAAAGGTTTTTTTTTTTTTTTTTTGAAGTACTAGAGAGGGTTTTACTTTGATGAATTCAACAAGAGCTCCTGAAACATAAGCTGACTTTTTTGTTAACTTGTATCTTTTAGCCGCCAAAGAGTAGAATGGAGGATTGGAGATGGAGTGGGTTAGCAAAGCAACACGGTTAAGAACACAAAACCAGAACTCCTACTTATAAATATTAGTAGAGCAATTTCTATCTATGGAATATTTAGGAAATCACTTACTCTTTCTTTGTGCCAGTTTCTTCATTTAACTATGACAGTCAAGACTAAATAGTAGGATTGCTAGGAGGACTTAATGAGTTGATATTTATAAAATATTATAAAACTGTCCCCAGCATATAGAAAGCATGATATAAATGTTTTGTGTGTGTGTGTTTTTTAAGATTTTATTTATTTAACAGAGAGAGAGAAATCACAAGTAGGCAGAGAGGGAGGCAGAGAGAGAGAGGGGAGGAAGCAGGCTCCCTGCGGAGCAGAGCGCCCGATGCGGGGCTTGATCCCAGGACCTGGGATCATGACCTGACCCGAAGGCAGAGGCTTTAACCCACTGAGCCACCCAGGCGCCCCTATAAATGTGTTTTAATTAAATATACCATGTTAAATAAAGAAATGAGGTGATGATGAACACAGAATATGTAAAATGTCAAGAATATATAAAATGTCACATAAATAATGCAATGCTTATTAAGATAAAATATAACACCATAGCTTCTTCCATGTTGACCATCACAGACTTAGTCTACATGGTTCAAGCTTCAGTTTGGAGATTCTGGTGACTCCAGAGCCCTTGGACGGTTTCTGTGAATTTTTTTTTAATATAATTTTTTATTTTTTATAAACATATATTTTTATCCCCAGGGGTACAGGTCTGTGAATCACCAGGTTTACAC
>NW_026740803.1:0-6787 GCF_022355385.1 Mustela nigripes
TGGAGAACAGTGTGGAGATTCCTCAAGAAATTAAAAATAGAACTTCCCTATGACCCTGCAATTGCACTACTGGGTATTTACCCCAAAGATACAGATGTAGTTAAAAGAAGGGCCATCTGCACCCCAATGTTTATAGCAGCAATGGCCACGGTCGCCAAACTGTGGAAAGAACCAAGATGCCCTTCAATGGACGGATGGATAAAGAAGATGTGGTCCATATACACTATGGAGTATTATGCCTCCTTCGGAAAGGATGAATACCCAACTTTTGTAGCAACATTGACTGGACTGGAAGAGATTATGCTGAGTGAAATATGTCAAGCAGAGAGAGTCAATTATCATATGGTTTCAATTATTTGTGGAGCTTAACGAATATCATGGAGGAGAAGGGGTGTTAGAGAGGAGAAGGGAGTTGGGGTAAATTGGAAGGGGAGGTGAATCATGAGAGACTATGAACTCTGAAAAACAACTGAGGGGTTTGAAGTGGGTGGTTGGGGTACCAGGTGGTGGGTATATAGAGGGCACAGATTGCATGGAGCACTGGCTGTGGTGAAAAAATAATGAATACTGTTTTTCTGAAAATAAATTAATTTAATTTTAAAAAAACACATACTGAGTTTTTTTAAATTTTTTTTAAATTTATTTTCAGCATAACAGTATTCATTGTTTTTGTACCACACCCAGTGCTCCATGCAATCCATGCCCTCTATAATACCCACCACCTGGTACCCTGACCTCTCACCCCCTGCCCCTTCAAACCCCTCAGGTTGTTTTTCAGAGTCCATAGTCTCTCATGGTTCACCGCTCCTTCCAATTTCTCCCAACTCCCTTCTCCTCTCTATATCTCCATGTCCTCCATGCTATTTGTTATGTTCCACAAATAAGTGAAACCATATGATAATTGACTCTCTCTCTGCTTGACATATTTCACTCAGCATAATCTCTTCCAGTCCCGTCCATGTTGCTACAAAAGTTGGGTATTCATCCTTTCTGATGGAGGCATAATACTCCATAGTGTATATGGACCACATCTTCCTTATCCATTCGTCCATTGAAAGGCATCTTGGTTCTTTCCACACTTTGGCGACCGTGGCCATTGCTGCTATAAACATTGGGGTACAGATGGCCCTTCTTTCAGAACAGACCCCGAATCACTAAGGAAGTGTTGAAAAACAAAAATAAAACGGGGGGCATCACGTTACCTAATTTCAAGCTTTACTGCAAAGCTGTGATCACCAAGACAGCATGATACTGGCATAAAAACAGACACATAGACCAGTGGAACAGAGTAGAGAGCCCAGATATGGACCCTCAACTCTATGGTCAATTAATCTTCGACAAAACAGGAAAAAATATACAGTGATAAAAAGACAGTCTCTTCAATAAATGGTGCTGGTAAAACTGGGCAGCTATATTAGAAGAATGAAACAGGAAGTTCAGATTTGAACCTTTGAAGGATAACACCCTTCAGGGTTGGATATGTCATTGACAAATAAGTGATATTTTTAAAATAATTTTTACTTTGCCTTATTCAATGAGTATTTTCCAACTCATAATATGGCCTGGCACTGTTATAAGTACTTGCAACACATCAGGGACAAACAGAAAAGTATTTAGTATTCATGTTCTCATTAAAATTGTATTCTAGTAGGGCCAGAAAATAAACAATAAATACAATAAAGATATAGATTATATAGAATGTAAGTTTGTGTTAAGTTCTATGGGAAAAAATAAGACACAGAGAAGAATTAAGGTAGATTCCTCCAGTGGTGTCATTTGTGGTATATACCATATCACAATGAGCATACGGATATTGATACAGTCGAGATACAAAGGAGTTCCATCAACACAAATAACCTCTTATTGCCCCTTTATAGTCACACCATTCTCTATCCTTCTCTTCCCCTCACCTAGGTATTCTTGTGATGATGGAACTCTTCTGTATCCTGACTATATTAATGTTAATATTCTGGTTGGGATGTTGTGCTATAGTTTTGCAAGGTATTAGTCACTATGGGAAACTGGGTAAAGGATACAAAATATTTATCTGTATTATTACAACTACATGCGAATCTACCATTACCTAAGATGTTTTAAAAGTTTCTTGATATAGCTTATTTTTTTGAAGTTGTTATTGAAATTCCAGTTAGTTAACCCACAGAGTAATATTAGTTTCAGGCGTACAATATAGTGATTCAGCATTTCCGTATAACACCTAGTGCTCATCACAAGTGCGTGCCTTAATCCCCTTCACCTATTTCACCTATTCTCCCACCACCCCTCCCCTCTAGTAACCATCTGTTTGTTTTCTACAGTTAAGAGTCTGTTTCTTGATTTGCCTCTCTCTCTCTTTCCCTTTTGCTCATATCTTATCCATTTTTCTGTAAATCTAAAACTATTACAAAAAGTTTATTTTTTAAAATTAACTTTATTGAAGTATCACATATATAATAAATTGGATCCATTTTAACTGTATGGAAAGAAAATTAGCAAAAGTCTCTTTATATATAATGGAACACTGTTGATACATTATTACTAAGAAAAGTTTATAGTTTATTCATATTTCCTTAGTTATTACTTAAAGTTCTTCTTCTGCTCCAGAATCCCGTCCAGGATATCACATTGGATTTATTTGCCATGTCGCCTTGAGATCCTCTTGGTTATGACAGTTTCTCAGATTTCCTTGTTTTTGATGACTTAATTTTCATGAGTATTGGTCAGGTATTTTCTGGATTGTCTCTCAATTGAACATTTTCTTATTCCTTTAAGATTTTATTTATGTATTTGACAGAGAGAGATCACAAGTAGGCAAAGAGGCAGGCAGAAAGAGAGGAGGAAACAGGCTCCCTGCCAAGCAGAAAGCCCGATGGGGAACTCGATCCCAGGACCCCAAGATCATGACCTGAGCCGAAGGCAGAGGCTTAACCCACTAAGCCACCCAGGTGCCCTCTTATATTATTCTTATGATAAGACTAGGGTTATGAGTTTTTTGAGAAAGACAACAGATGTAAAGTACCATTCTTATCACATCAAAGGTTCATATGATAACCTGGCTTATCTCTCTTGATGCAGACCTTGATCACCTGGATAAAGTAGCATTGATCAGGTTCTCCATTGTAAATTTGCTATTTATTTTTCTTTGTTCTATCCAGTACTCTCTGGAAGGGAGTCACTATGTGAAGCTCACACTTAAGAACAGGAATTTATGCTCCACTTTCTTGAGGGTAGAATATCCACATAGAATATTTGGAATTCTACTTCTTTGGTAATCTGTCTATACTTCTCCAATGTATTTATTTATTAAATAATTTATGGAATTATGGATATTAATTTTATACTTTGAGTTATAATCCAAAAACATGTTACTTACTTTATTGCTCAAATTGTTTCAAAACTGGTCAATGAAAGGTGTTCCAATAGGATCCATGTAATTTTGTCATACCTTGACATCATGCTTGTTTTGAGCACTTTACTTTCTGGCATTTAAAAGGCTCAAGATTCATTCTGTGCATTTCCCATCCTATTTGTAGAATTATCCATTGCTCCAAGAAGTAGTGGACTCTTTCTTGGAGAACAGTAATAAAAAACAAGATCTGGGCATGACATACACTCCTTGCTACTGAAGTGTCATTGTTCTAGGCCCTCTCAGCTGACAGAGCAAGGAGATATGTATCTGTGTACTAGTGTATATGTACATATTTACAAAGATTTTTATATGTAATCATTGCATCAATATTGAGCCAAATATGGGTTTATACTGATGTCTCCAGCTCTAGTCCATTACTACATGTATCCCTAGCCTCCTCTATTTGCTTATCTCTAACCTCTGAGTCTAATAGTGAGAAATTTATTTCCTACTATCTTCCAATGTTCTACTTATTTGTTCTATTCCAGAATTACATGCTTAGTAGTTTTAGGATTGTTAAATCATAGTCATATGGGGAAATATTTTTTCTCATATAGAATACAATACTAATATGAAGTCTACTTTGTCTTTTATCTCACAGACTCGTCTTTTCCAAATTTGTTTAGGTCAGCACCTTCTCACCTAGCCTTTAGAAGTAAAGTTGTTTGATATATTTTAATACAGTTAGATTCTTTTTACAGTCTATACTTATTCATGGGGTCCTCTGACCTCCTAAACCATTTTTAAAATTTGTGTACAGTAAGATTCACTTTCTGAAATGCAAATTTTATGCTATGGATTTGAAAAATGCAGAATGTCATATATCCAACATTACATTATCATACCAAATAGTTTTACTGCCTTAAATATACCCTATGCTGTATCTTTTCAATTCCTCTTCTTCCTGAACTCTTGATAACTACTGATATATTTACTGTTTCTATGGTTTTGCTTTTTCCAGAATGTCATATAACAGGAATAGCATGCAATGTAGCCTTGTCAAACTGGCTTCTTTCACCAAGCAGTATGCATTTAAAATTCAATCATATCTTTTTATGGCTTGACAGTTCATTTCTTTTTATCATTCAATTATATTCACTGTATGGCTGTACCAATTATTTATTCATTCACTTTTTTTAAAATTTTTTTATTTTTTATAAACATATATTTTTATCCCCAGGGGTACAGGTCTGTGAAACACCAGGTTTACACACTTCACAGCACTCACCAAAGCACATACCCTCCCCAATGTCCATAATCCCACCCCCTTCTCCTAAACCCCCTCCCCCCAGCAACCCTCAGTTTGTTTTGTGAGATTAAGAGTCACTTATGGTTTGTCTCCCTCCCAATCCCATCTTGTTTCATTGATTCTTCTCCTACACACTTAAGCCCCCATGTTGCATCACCACTTCCTCATATCAGGGAGATCATATGATAGTTGTCTTTCTCTGCTTGACTTATTTCACTAAGCATGATACGCTCTAGTTCCATCCATGTTGTCGTCAAGATCAAAAGCTTTTGCACAGCAAAGGAAACAGTTAACAAAATCAAAAGACAACTGACAGAATGGGAGAAGATATTTGCAAACGAACTATCAGATAAAGGACTAGTGTCCAGAATCTATAAAGAACTTAGCAAACTCAACACCCAAAGAACAAATAATCCAATCAAGAAATGGGCAGAGGACATGAACAGACATTTCTGCAAAGAAGACATCCAGATGGCCAACAGACACATGAAAAAGTGCTCCATATCACTCGGCATCAGGGAAATACAAATCAAAACCACAATGAGATATTACCTCACACCAGTCAGAATGGCTAAAATCAACAAGTCAGGAAGTGACAGATGCTGGAGAGGATGCAGAGAAAGGGGAACCCTCCTCCACTGTTGGTGGGAATGCAAGCTGGTGCAACTACTCTGGAAAACAGCATGGAGGTTCCTCAAAATGTTGAAAATAGAACTGCCCTATGACCCAGCAATTGCACTATCCATTCACTTTTATTAAGGCATCTTGGTTGATTCCAGTTTTGGGCCTGTTAGAAATACACCTGTGATAATTATTTACATGAAGTGTTTTGTGTGGATGTAAATTTTCAAATAAGTTAATACCCAAAGGTCACTGGCTTTAGCAGATGATAAGACTGTGTTTATCTCTGTAAAAACGTTGCCAAAATATAATCCAAAGTCGCTAAAACATTTTGCATTTGATTTACACCATAAATGAATGAGAGTTCTTATTTCTCTATTTCTTGCCAGCATTAGATGGAGTCAGTGTTGTGGATTTTAGCCATTCTAATAGGTCTGTACCTGTATCACACTTTTTAAGTTTTTTGTTTTGTTTTGTTTTGTTTGTTTTTAGTTTGTTTTTTGAGAGAGGGAGAGAATATGAGTTGAGGAGAGGGACAGAAGGAGAGGAAGAAACAGAAAATCTTAAACAGGCTTATGCCCAGCATGGAGCCAGATGCGGGACTCGATCTCATACCCATGAGATCATACCTGAATCCAAATCAAGTCAGACACTAAATGACTAAGCCCCACATTTTTTGTTTCTATTTTTTATTTTAATCACCCAATGCTCATCACAAGAAGTGTGCTCTTTAATCTAGTTCACCCATTCCCCCACCTGATCACCCCTCTGGTAACCATAGTTAAGAGTCTCTTTCTTGGTTTCTCTCTCCTTCTCTCCTTTTCCCCTTTGTTTCTTTATTTTGTTCCTTAAATTCCATCAAATTTAAATTATATGGTATTAGCCTTCCTCTAACTGACATATTTCACTTATTATATGCTCTTAGCTCCATCCCTGTGATTGCAAATGGCAAGATTTCATTTCTTATGGATGAATACTATTTCATTGTTTATACATACCACTTCTTTATATATTCATCAATTAATAAACATTTTGCCATCTTCCATATCCTGGTTACCATAAATAATAATACTATAAACATAGGGATGCCTGTATCCCTTTGAAGTAGTGTTTCTGTATTCTTTGGGTAAATACCAGTAGTGCAATTACTGGATAATAGGATAGTTCGATTTTTAAAATTTTGAGGAACCTCCATACTGTTTCCAGTGTGGATGCACCAGTTTGCATTCCCACCAACAGAGCAAGAGGGATCTTTTTTCGGCACATCCTCACCAACACCTGTTGTTTCTTGTGGTTTTGATTTTAGCGACTCTGACAGGTGCGAGATTATACCTCATTCTAGATTTGATTTACATTTCTCTGATGATAAGTGATGAGTATCTCTTCATTTGTTTTTGACCATCTGGATGTCTTTGGAGAAATATCTATTCATATCTTCTGCACATTTTTATTGGATTATTTGTTTTTTTGGGTGTTGAGTTGTGTAAGTGCTTCATATATTTTGGATACTA
>NW_026740804.1:0-6784 GCF_022355385.1 Mustela nigripes
AAAAAAAATAATAAGAGATTAAGCTATGAAACAACAACAACAAAAAAGAAAGAACAGGAAACCAATGCTGTTAGCTGGGTTTTGAAAGAAGAGCACAAACATGTATTATCCCATTTTTATGCATTAGGACAGTGACAAACAGTGACGTGCCTGATGTCACACAGCTAATAAGTGACAGAACCCAGATGTGAACCTTAACTCTTTGGCCCCAAACTCATATTGCTGACCCCTCCACTAAGCGAACTTTCTTCCCTGTTGTGTGACTTGCCTTCAGTCAGCACCGCTGTGTACAGAGCCATCATGAGGGACTCTGCTCACATCGCAATGTAACCAGAATGCTGATCTGAATGACATGTAAGCAAGATACTCTCTGAGGTCTGATGTCCTTGGATAGTTCATTTAAGTTGCTGTTGTTACTCTTCTGTGAGCGTGGTGTGCTGGGGTTCATTTGGTGTTTTTTGTATATTGCTCATCTGGCAGAGAATTACTTCTCTACAAGTTCCCACAGATGGCTTTATTTTCCATTGCTATTAAATTGGTTTTGAACAAGAAAAAAAAAGTTACAGCAATGTGTTCCCATCACATCCTCTAGTTCTACCAACACCTGTGATGCTTTCTTATTTTTTTCTCGGTTAGTAATCTTCTCCCTGAATTGTTAACATCTGTGTAAACTGCTGTCCATTAACAGATAGATGTGACTAAGGCAGACTATATGCTTAATACATATTTGTTTAATAAATGAATAAAATAAAAAAAGGAGTCGGTTTCTTTGTTTGTTTCTCTCTCTCTCTCTCTCTTTTTCTCCTTTGATCATTTCATTTGTTACTTAAATTCCACATATGAGTGAAATCATATGGTATATTTTTCTGACTTACTTTGCTTAGTAAAATAATATCTACTTCCATCAATGTCATTGCAAATGGTAATATTTCATTCAGTTTTATGGCTGAATAATATTCCCTTGTGTGTGTGTGTGTGTGTGTGTGTGTGTGTCTATAATCCTCTTTATCCCTCCATCAGTCCATTGGGCACTTGTGCTATTTCCAAAATTTAGCTGTTGGAGATAATGCTGCTACAAATATCGAGGAGCATGTATCCCTTTGATGTAATATTTTTGTATCCTTTGAGTAAATACCTAATAGTGCAATTGCTGAGTCATAGGGTAGTTTTTTCTTTTCTTTTTTTTTTTTTCCTTTTTAACTTTTTGAGGAACCTCCATATGGTTTTCCACAGTGACTGCACCAGTTTGCATTTCCAGCAGCAGCGCAGGAGGGTTCCTCTTTCTCCAAATCCTCAACAACACCTGTTGTTTCTTGGCACTGTTGATTTTAGCCATTCTGACAGGTTTGAGGTAATATCTCATTGTAGTTTTGATATGCATTTCCCTGATTATCAGTGATGTTGAGCATAGTTTCATGTATCCATTAGCTATCTGTATGTTTTCTTTGGAAAAAAATCTGTTCATGTATTCTTTTTAAAATAATTATTGCATTATTTTTCTATTCAAATTTTTAAAGTTATGTTAGTCTCCATACAGTACTTTATTAGTTTTTGATGTCGTGTTCCATGATTCATTATTTTCATATAACACCAGTGCTCATTGCACCATGTGCCCTCCTTAATATCCATCACTGGGCTAAGCCATTCCCCCACTATCCTCCACTCTGAAACCCTCAGATTGTTTCCCAGAGTCCATAGTCTCTCATGGTTCATCTCCTCCTCTGATTTCCCCCTTCAGTTTTCCCTTCCTTCCCCCAATGTCCTCCATGCTATTCCTTATGTTTCACATATGACTGAAACATATATGATAATGTCTACAGTCATACCACCCTGAATGGACCTGATCTCATCTTTGTTCATGTATTCTGCCCATTTTTAAATTGGAATATTTGGTTTCTGGGTGTGGAGTTTTGTAAGTTCCTTATATATTTTGGATATAACCTTTTATTAGATATATCATTTGCAAATATCTTCTCCCATTCTGAAGGTTGCCTTTTAGATTTTTTTAAATTGCTTTCATCACTGTGTTGAAGTTTTTATCTTGATGAAGTCCCAATAGTTCATTTTTGTTTTTTTTCCCCCCTTGCCTCAGGAGATATATCTAGAAAGATGTTGCTACACCCAATGTCAAAGAGGTCACTGCCTGTATTCTCCTCTAGGATTTAGGTGGTTTCCTGCCTCAAATGTAGGTCTTTAATCCATTGTGAATTTGTTTGTGGGTATGGTGTAAGAAGGTGGTCCAGTTCATTCTTCAGCATGTTGCTGTCCTGTTTGCCCAACACCATTTGGTGAAGAGAATGTCTCTTTAACCCTTTGGATATCCTTTCTGCTTTGTCAAAGACAAACTGTAAGAGACTCTTAATCTCATAAAACAAACTGAGGGTTGCTGGGGGGAGTGGGGGTATGGAGAGGGTGGTTGTGTTATGGACATTGGGTAGGGTATGTGATATGGTGAGTGCTGTGAAGTGTGTAAGCCTGATGATTCACAGACCTGTCCCCTGGGGCAAATAATACATTATATGTTAATAAAAATAATTTAAAAAATTGACCATATAGTTGTGGGTTCATTTGTGGGTTTTCTATTCTGTTCGATTGATCTATATGTCTATTTTTGTGCTAGTACCATACTGTTTTGGTCACTACAGCATTGTAATAGAACTTGATGTCCGGAATTGTGAGGACTCCAGCTTTGCTTTTTTAAATTTTTTTTTTAAATTTAAAGACTTATTTATTTATTTTTAAAGAGAGGGAGTGGAGGCAGAGGGAGACAGAGAATACAAAGGAGACCACTGCTGATCATGGAGTCAGACACAGGGCTCAATCTCGTGACCCTGAGATCATGAACTGAGCTGAAACTGAAATCAAGAGTTGTGGAAAGGAAGGGGGGGGTGGGGATAGGGTAATTGGTTGTTGGGCATTAAGGAGGTCACATGATGTGATGAGCATGGGTGTTATACTGAACTGATGAATCATTGAACATTATATCAAAAACCAATGACTGTATTTAGGCTAATTGAATTTAAATTTTTAAAAAATTTTTCAAATGCTCAACTAACTGAGACACCCAGTCTCTGCCAATTTTGATTTCTACTTCAATGTTGCTTTGATGGTTCCATACAAATTTTAGGATTGCTTGTTCTAGCTCTGTGAAAACTGCTGTTGATATTTTGATAGGGATTTCACTGAATGTGTAGATTGCTTTGGGTAGTGTAGACATTTTAACAATATTTGTTCTTGTGCATGGAGTGTCTTTCCGTTTCTTTGTGTCACCTTCAATTTCTTTCATCAGTGTTTTATAGTTTTCGGAGTACAGGTCTTTCACCTCTTTGGTTAGGTTTATTCCCTGGTGTCTTATTGTTACAGATGAACTTGTAAATGAGATAGATTCCTCAATTTCTCTTTCTACTGCTTCATTTTTAGAGTATGGAAATGCAACAGATTTCTGTATATTCATTTGTATCCTGAGACTTTAATGAATTTGTTTATCAGTTCTAGCAGTTTTTTGGAGGAGTCATTCAGTTTTTCTATATAGGGTATCATGGCATCTGCAAATTCAAAGTTTAACTTCTTCCTTGACATTTGGATACCCTTTATTTCTTTTGGTTGTCTGAGAGTTTTGGAAAGGTCTTCCAGGGCTATGTTAAATAACAGTGGTAAGAGTGGACATAGTTCTCTTGTTTCTGACCTTAGAGGACAAGCTCTCAGTTTTTCCCCACCGAGGATACCATTTGCTATGGGTTATTCATATATGGCTTTTATTATGTTGAGGTTTATTCCCTCTAAACCTACTTTTTTGGTGTGCTTGAGAGGCTCAGTTAGTCAAGCATCCAACTCTTGATCATGACTCAGATCTCTATCTCACCATCATTAATTTAAGCCCTTCATTTAGCTCTGTGCTGGGAGTAGAGCCTACTTAAAAAAATAAATATAAAAAATAAACCTTTGTTGATGGATTTATCATGAATGGATGTTTTTACTTTATCATATGCTTTTCTACATTTATTGAAATGACCATATGGTTCTTACCCTTTATTTTATTAATGTGATATATCACATTGGTTTGAGAATATTGAACCACCATTTCTTGCAATCCAGTTAATCTCACTTAATCATGGGAAATGATTTTCTAAAATATATTCTTGGATTCAATTTGCTAGTATTTTATTAAGAATCTTTTCATCTGTTTTCATCAGAGATATTGGCCTGTTGTTCTCTTTTTTAGTGGAGTCTTTATCTGGTTTTGGTGTCAGGGTAATGCTGGCCTCATAGAATTAATTTGGAAGTTTTCATTCCATTTCTATTTTTGTGAGTAGTTTGAGAAGTTTAGGCATTAATTCTTTATTTTCTAAAAAAAATTTTTTTAAATTTCTTTTCAGTGTTCCAGAGTTCATTAAACAATGCACCACACCCAGTGCTTCATGCAATACGTGCCTTCCATAATACCCACCACCAGGCTCAACCAACCTCCCAATCCCCTCCCCTCCAAAGCCCTCAGATTATTTCTCAGAGTCCACAGTCTCTCATGGTTTACCTCCCCCTCCAATTTCCCCCAGCTCACTTCTCCTCTCCACCTCCCCATGTCCTCCGTGTTATTTCTTATGCTCCACAAATAAGTGAAACCATATGCTAATTGACTCTCTCTGCTTGATTTATTTCACTCAGCATAATCTCTTCCAGCCCCATCCATGTTGATGCAAAAGTTGGGTATTCATCCTTTCTGATGGAGGCATAATACTCTATAGTTATATGGACCACATCTTCCTTATCCATTCATCCGTTGACAGGCATGTTGGTTCTTTCCACAGTTTGGCGACTGTGGCCATTGCTGCTATAAACATTGGGGTACAGATGGCCCTTCTTTTTACTACATCCGTATCTTTGGGATAAACACCCAGTAGTGCAATTGAAGAGTCATAGGGAAGCTCTATTTTTAATTTCTTAAGGAATCTCCACACTGTTTTCCAAAGTGGCTGTACCAACTTGCATTTCCACCAACGGTGTAAGAGGGTTCTCCTTTCTCCACATCCTCTCCAACACATGTTGTTTCCTGTATTGTTAATTTTGGCCATTCTAACAGGTGTAAGGTGGTATCTCAATGTGGTTTTGATTTTAAACTCCGTGATGGATAATGATGATGAACATTTTTCATGACCCTGTTAGCCATTTGTATGTCTTCTTTGGAGAAGTATTTGTTCATGTCTTCTGCCCTTTTTGGACATGATTATATGTTTTGTGTGTGTTGATTTTGAGGAGTTCTTTATAGATCCTGGATATCAGCCTTTGTCTGTACTGTCATTTGCAAATATCTTCTCCCATTCAGTCGATTGCCTCTTTGTTTTGTTGACTGTTTCCTTAGCAATGCAGAAGCTTTTGATATTGATGTATTTTTTAAAATTCTTCTTTGATTTTCTGCTTGACCCATTCCTTGTTCAGTAGAATGTTGTTTAACCTCCATGTATTTGTTGTCATTTCAGTCTTTTTTCCCAGTGTTTCACTTCTAGTTTCATAGTGTTGTGGTTAGAAAAGGTACATGGGATGACTTCAGTCTTTTTATATTTGTCGAGGCCTGTTTTGTGAACTAACGTGATCTAATCTGGAGACCACTCCATTATCACTTGAAAAGAATGTGTATTCTTGGGGGACAAGATGGCGGGGAAGTAGGAGGAGGTTTCTTTTCAACCTGTATCCTAAAGTGAGCTGATTACCTACCAAAGAACTCCAATCACCCATGAAATCAGCCTGAGATCAGAATTATACATGTCTGGATCTCTACAGGGGCAGAAGATGCCAGTGGGCAGGTAAAGCAGAGTGGGAATGGCAGACTGATATTGGAAGATAAACAAAGGGGGAGGGAGCCACCAGAGGTGACCGGTTGGAAAGTAATACCCCCAATATGAGCGAGAGTGCCCTGCGTCTGGGGACCAGCATTAACTTGGAGACTGGTTGAAAGCACTCCAAAAGAGCAAAAGATCACGGAGCGGGGTGGCGGGGGGGGGGGGGGAACTGTGGGAATTGGGGCGGCTAGGGACAGGGGCTAAGTCCCTGGTCCCAGGACAGCCTCCCCTGGCACTGAGCCAGAGAGAGTACGGGGGAGAAACCAGGTCTTGGTCCCTAAGCCACCAGCATGGCGTGGGGTCTGGCTCCTGTGAGGGTATGGGAGCCACGCCGGAGGCTCCCCAACAGAGTCCTGTTATAGAGCCTAAGATGCGCGTGCCCCTCATCCTCCCCTGAGAGAGGTACAAAGGCACAGCCGGCGCCCTTTGATCATTGTTTCAGAGCCTAAGACGCATGCACCAAACTCTCCCCCCAGAGAGGTATGCGAAGGCCCAGTCTGGTGCCTTTGGACTTGTGGCCTGTTCTCAAAGCCTGAGACCGCGCAGCGACCCACAGCCTCCCCTGAAAGACGTGCGTGCAAGCCGGGTGCTCTTAGACCCAGAAAGACCAGGCACCCCCAGCCCCGGGCCAGCGGGAAAATCTCAGTGTGTTATTGCTGCTTGGAACCTCTCTGGCGGTCTGGAGCTACTCAGACAGCCGCCACTGCCATGGCTTTGGGTACAGGCAAAAGATCCTGCGTCCCCAGGGACCGCGACTCGGAACCTGCTCTGCCAGCAGCCAAGGGGGAACTTATTTGGGCTCTGAATCCAGACTGAGGCTTCTCTCTGAGAGAGAGGTCAGGGTGCAGTTTGTTTTCCTCAAAAATTACAAAAAAACATCAAAAGCGGTCAAGGTGAGAGAAATAAAAAGTGAACAAACATAAAAACCGCCAGAGAACAAAAGCCTGAAA
>NW_026740805.1:0-6782 GCF_022355385.1 Mustela nigripes
CTCTCACCTTGACCACCTTTGATGGTTTTTGTAGTTTTAGAGGAAAACAAACCGCACCCTGATCTCCCTCTCAGAGAGAAGCCTCAGTCTGGGTGCAAAGCCTAAATAAGTTCCCCCTTGGCCACTGGCAGAGCAGGTTCCAAGTTGCAGACCCTGGGGGCGCAGGATCTTTTGCTTGTACCCAAAGCTAAGGCAGTGTCAGCTGTCTGGGAGCTCCCAACCGCCAGAGAGGTTCCAAGCAGCGATCGCACACTGAGATTTTGCCACTGGCCCGGGCTGGGAGTGCCCAGCTTGCGCGCACCTCTTTCAGAGGCGGCTATGGGTCACGCACCTCTGTCAGGGGAGAGTTTGGGGCATGCAGTTTAGGCTTTGAAACAACGGAGCGGGTCAAAGAGCGCCGGCCGGGCCTTTGTAACTCAGCGGAGCATGAGGGACGTGTGCTCGTATCTCAGGCTTTGTAGCAGGGCTCGTGCATTCTGCCCATAGGTGTGGCTTCCATCCCCTCACAGGAGCTAGAACCCACGCATTCTCGGGCGCGCTGGCGGCTTAGGGACCAAGAGCTGGTTTCTCCGCTGCACTCTCTCTGCCTCAGCATCGGGGAGGCTGTCCTGGCACCGGGGACTTAAGCCCCTGTCCCTAGCCACCCCGATTCCCACAATTTCCCCCAAGATCTTTTGCTCTTTTGGAGTGCTTTCAACCAGTCTCCAAGTTAATGCTGGTCCCCAGACGCAGGGCACTCTCGCTCGTATTGGGGTATTACTTTCCAACCGGTCGCCTCTGTTGGCTCCCTCCCCCTTTTGTTTATCTTCCGATATCAGTCCGCCTTCCCACTCCGCTTTACCTGCCCACTGGTGTCTTCTGCCCCTGTAGAGATCCAGACATGTATAATTCTGATCTCAGGCTGATTTCATGGGTGATCGGAGTTCTTTGGTAGGTAATCAGCTCACTTTGGGGTACCGGCTGAAAAGGTGCCTCCTCCTATTCCCCCACCATCTTGTCCCCCCCCTTATGAATATTTTTTTTAAATAATAAACTAAACTAAACTAAACTAAAATAATATTTAAAAAATTTAAAAAATAGCAAAGCAAAAGGAAAACACAGGTATATGTATCAAAAAGTTCAGGTTAAAAGGGTATTACGGAGTTTGATGTAGTGGACATCTCACTGTGATGGTAAATAGGTTAAAAAGTTATATATATATATAAATGAACAAGAATTGTGGGGAAGAATTAAAAATTAATGTTGTATCTATGAAGTAATAGTGGTTGTCCTCTTGTCTTTTTTTTTTTTTTTTTTTTTTGGTTGGCTTTCTGGGGGAGGGGCCTGCTGCATGAGTTTTCAGGCAATGTCTCTAGAGTTATGTCCTCCTGCCCCCATCAAGGGGGTGGGCTCTGAGGAAACCGGTTTTTTAAGCTTTTGATCTCTGGAGTATTTTTGTTTGTTTGTTCATATGTTTTCTCTCCCCTTGGCAGCTTTTGATGGCTTTTGGAGGTTAGAGGAAAGCAAACTTCATCCAGACCTCCCTCTCAGAGAGAAGTCTCAGTCTGTTGCCCTCTGAGTGCTCCAGAGCACATAAATTCCCCCTCGGCCACTGGCAGAGCACGTTCCCAGTCATGGTCTCTGGGGTCACAGGAACTCCCCCTTGTACCCAAAACCACGCTGCAGCTTTCTGGGCAGCTCCAGACCGCCAGAGAGGTCCCAAGCAGCTATAGCGCACTGAGTTTTTCCCACTGACCCAGGCTTGGAGTGCTCAGATTCTCCAGGTCCGAGAGAGCTGTGGCTGCCGCCTGCACACACCTGTCAGGGAGGCGTGTAGGCTGTGACTCAGACTCTGGTTACGCGGTGCGCATGGAAAGTGCAAAAGGCTGTGGTTCTGCCTGCTGGCACTTGCAAGCACCTCTCTCGGGGGAGGGTGTGGGGCGCGACTTGGAAGCTACTCACTGGGCGTGCACTTGGAGAATGCAAAGGCTGTGGTTCTGCCTGGCGAGGCTCTCTCACCCTCATGGGAGCCGCCACCTAGAGGCTCTCAGGAGCACTGGCAGCTCAGGGATGAAGACCTGGCTTCTTTGCGGCACTCCCTCTGGCTCAGAGCCAGGGGTGGCTACCTTGGATCTGGGGACTTAAGCCCCTGTCCTTAACCTCCCCAGTTCCCACAAATTCCCTCCAAAATCCTTTGCTCTTTTTGAGTGCTTTCAACCACACTCCAAGTCAATGCTGGTCCCCAGTCACAGGGCAGTCTTGTATTGGGATATTACTTTCCAATGGGTCACTTCTGTTGGCTCCCTCCCCCTTTTGTTTATCTTCCAATATCAGTCTGATGTTCTTACTCTGCTTTACCTGCCCACTGGCATCTTCTGCCCTCGTGGAGATCCAGAAGTGTACAATTCTAATCTTGGACTGATTTCATGGGTGACCAGAGTTCTTTTGTAGGTGATCAGCTCATTTAGGGGACAGGTTAAAATGGTGCCTCCTCCTACTTCCCCGCCATCTTGTCCCTCCTCCTTCTTTTTTATTTTAGTTATTATTTATTTATTTGACAAAGAGAGATCACAAGTAGGCAGAGAGGCAGGCAGAGAGAGAGAGAGAGGAGGAGGATGCAGGCTCCACTGAGCACAGAGCCAAATGCAGGGCTCAATCCCAGGACCCTGGGATCATGACCTGAGCCAAAGGCAGAGGCTTTAACCCACTGAGCCACCCAGGCGCCCCTATAAACCAGTTTTAATCCCCCTTTATCTCAGGAAAGTTGAGTCCTTTAACAAAGATATCAAGATACATCCAGGAAGAATCAAAATAACCTTCCTCGCACACACTAAGAATTTATAACCACCCTCCCAACTTTTTCTTCTCTCAGTGTTTCTGTGTATTTGTTTTGGTTCTGGTAGTATATAAATCTTACTTGGGGTTCATTTTGGCTGGGTTATTTTTATTATTTATTTATTTACTTTTTCTTGTCATCTCCTTTTGTCAGTCTTTTTGATTGTCTGTTTTTGTTTCTAGACTTTATAAATTTTACCTTTGGGGCCCATTTGGGATGGGCCTTATCTTTTATTTTCTCTTTATTTTTTTTTCCTGTCTCTCTCTCTCTTTCTTTTTTTATTTCTTTTTGGTGGGGACTGTCGATTGCTCAGAAACTTTCCAGAGTGCATCTTATCTGCACCACGGTTGATACAGTCACCTACACATTCGTTCAGCCATCTCTCAGCAAAATGACTGGGAAGAGGAATACCTAACAGAGGAAAAATTCAGACACTGGGCTGTCTACAACAGAGCTAATGGGTATGGACATAGACAATATGTTAGAAAGGGAATTCAGGCTAACAATTATCCAGGCAATATCTAGGTTGGAGAAAGCCTTTGATGACAAAATGGAATTGATTAGGGCAGAAGGGAAAGCCACCAGGGATGATGTTCACAATGTTCTCAATGAGTTCCAATCTAATCTAAATTCTCTAAAGGCTAGAGTAACTGAGACAGAAGATAGAATTATTGATCAGGAGAACAAACCGATAGAGAAAAAGGATCAGGAGGAAGCCCGAAACAAACAGCTTAGAAGCCATGAAAACAGAATTAGGAAAATAAATGATGCCATGAAACATTACAATGTCAGAATTATTGGAATCCCTGAGAGGGAGGAGAATGAAAGAAGACTAGAAGATATAGTTGAACAAATTCTCCATGATTAATTTCACAGTCTGTTGAATGGAACCAGTGTTCATGTACTAGAGGCAGAATGGTCTCCCCCCAAGATCACAGAATCTGGAAAGACGTCCAGACACCTGATTTTGAAAATGATGAGTCATAATTTTAGACAGGAGCTCTTGAAAGTCGCTAGGGGGAAGAGATTCCTTACTTACAGAGGAAAGCCCATCAGAAAAATGTCAGACCTGTTCACAGAAACCTGGCAAGCCAGAAAGGGCTGGCAACATGTACTTAGGGCACTAAATGAGAAAAACGTGCAGTCAAGAATATGTTATCCAGCAAGACTGACATTCAAATGGATGGAGAGATAAAGAGCCTCCAAGACCAGTAAGGTTTAAAAGAGTATGTGACCACCAAGTGGGCACTGCAGGAAATATTAATGGGGATTCCATAAAACTGGAAAGAACCCAAGAATATCATTGAACAGAAATATATGGAGACAATGTATAGAAATAAATACTTCAGAGGTAACATGATTTCAATTAAAAATGAATCTCTCAATAATCACTCTCAACATGAATGGGCTAAATGTGCCCATAAAATGGCACATGGTTACAGATTGGATATAACGACAGGACCCATCCATATGTTGTCTACAAGAGACCCATTTTAAACCAAATGTTACATCCAGACTGAAAGTGAAGGGATGTTCTCCATGTTTTCATGCCAATGGGCCTCAAAAGAAGGTGGAAGTAGTGATTCTCATATCAGCTAAATTAGATTTTAAACTAAAGGCTGTAGTCAGAGATACAGAAGGACACTACATAATTCTGAAAGGGACTATCCACCAAGAAGATCTAACAATTGTAAATCTTTATGCCCCCAATATGAGAGAAGCCAATTACATAAGAAAACTGTTAATCAAGATAAATCAAGATAAAACTGTTAATCAAGATAAGTCATTTCATATTGCTATGAATACATTAATAATAATATGAATACATTAATACTGCCACTCTCAGTAATAGATCATCCAAGCAGAAAATCAATAAATAAACAGGAGCATTGAATGACACATTGTACCACATGGTCCTCATAGATATACATAGAACATTCCACCCTAAAACAACAGAATACTCATTCTTCTCGGGTGCACATGGAACCTTCTCCAGAATAGACTACATACTGGGTCACAAATCATGAACCAACCAATACAAAAAGATTGAGATTATTCCCTGCATATTCTCAGATCACAAAGCTTTGAAACTGGAGCTCAACCTGAAGGAAAAGTTTGGAAGAAATTCAAACACCTGGAAGCTAAAGACCACCTTGTTTAAGAATGTTTGGATCAAACAGGAGATCAAAGAACTTAAACAATTCATGGAAACCAATGAGAATGAAGACACTTTGGTCCAAAACTTATGGGATACAGCAAAGGCAGTCCTAAGGGAGATATACATAGCCATCCAAGCCTCCCCCGGCATCAAAATTGAAAAATCCAGAATACACCAGCTGTCTCTACACTTTAAAGAATTGCAGAATCTACAGCAAATTAAGCCAACTCTACACACAAGAAAGGAAATAATCAAGATTAGAGCAGAGATCTATGAGATAGAAACTAGAGATACAGTAGAACCATCAATGAAGCTAGAAGCTGGTTTTTTGAAGGGATCAATACGATCAATAAAGCATTGACCAAACTAATCCAAAAGAAAAGACAGAAGGCTCAAATTAATGATATGAATGAAATGGGGGAGGTGACAACTAACACCAAGGAAATAGAAAAAATCCTCAGAAATTATTATAAACAGGTATATGCCAATAAGTTAAGCAACCTAGATGAAATGGATGCATTCCTGGAAAACTATAAACTTCCAAAGTTGCAGTGGGAAGAAATGGACAACCTGAATACACCAATAACTAGTAATGAGATTGAAGCAGTGATCGAAAACCTCCCCCAAAACAAGAGCCCAGGACATAACAGATTCCTCGAGGAATTCTACCAAACTTTTAAAGAAGAAATAACATTGTCCAAAAATGGGCAGAAGGGTTCCCCTTTCTCCACATCCTCTCCAAAACACATTGTTTCCTGTCTTGATAATTTTGGCCATTCTAACTGGTGTCAGGTGGTATCTCAATGTGGTTTTAATTTGAATCTCCCTAATGGCTAGTGATGATGGACATTTTTTCATGTGTCTGATAGCCCTTTGTGTGTCTTCATTGGAGAATTGTCTGTTCACATCTTCTGCCCATTTTTTGTATTTTCTTCTGTTGGGCATTCCTCCTCCTAGTCATTTCAGTGAGAGATGGCTGAACGGGTGCAGCTGGATGTATTGACTGTGGTGCAGTTAAGGTGCACACTGGAACGCTTCTGAACAATCAGGGTTCCCCACTCAAATGAGATGAAAAAGAAAAGGAAAAGAAAAAAAGAGAGAGGGAGAGAAACAGGAACGAATGGTGAGATAAAAGAGAAGGTTCAGCCCAAATGGGTCCCAAGGTAAGATTTATGAAGTATACAAACAAACACAGACAAACAAAAAGACTGATAAAAGTATATGACAAGAGAAAAAATAATATATATTTGCATATATATATATATACAAATAAAGGAAGAACCTGGTCAAAAAGAACCCCAAGTGTAAGATTTATATACTATCAGGACAAACACAAAAACACATAAATACTGGTGGAAGAAAAAGATGGGAGAGTGGTTGTAAATTCTCAGTATGGGTGAGGAAGGTTGTTTTGATTCTTCCTGGGTGTATCTTGATATCTTTGTTAAAGGACTCAACTTTCCTAAGATAAAGGGGGATTAGGAATTGGTTTACCTATAGGGGTGGCATTGATTGGGGAAAGGGGATTACCTTGAAGTTTAACTCTATATGAATATTAAAAAATAAAAATTGTAAAAAAGGAATAAACTAAAATTTAAAAAAAAGAAATTTAAAAAATAGAAATGCAAAAAGAAAGCACAGGTGTATGTATCAAAAAGTTCATGTTAGAAGGTTATAATGGAATTTGATGTACTGGACATCTCACTATGACAGTAAATAGGTTAAAAAATTATCTATATAATAATAAAAAATTATCTATATTAAAAAATGTGCCAGAATAGTGGGATTGAATTAATAATAAAAATTGTC
>NW_026740806.1:0-3502 GCF_022355385.1 Mustela nigripes
CCCGGGGTCTATCTTCCCGTGGCTTTGGATTCACTTCTCCGCCGGTCCTACCTTTCAGAAAGTGGTTGTTTTTCTGTTTCCAGAATTGCTGTTCTTCTTCTCTTCGATCTGTCGATGGATTTTCAGGTGTTTGCAATCTTTAGATAAGCTATCTAGCTGATCTCCGGCTAGCTGAAGCAGTCTCAGCTTGCTACTTCTCTGCCATCTTGACTCCTCCCCCCGTCTATAACAAGTGCTTTAAAAGAATACTTAATAACAGAGGAATTGTTTATAAAATAACCAAATAAAAAACACAGAATACAAAACTATGAAGACTTGGAACACAATTTAAAATAAATAACTAAAAATGATGAACATTAATGTTAATAAGTATCTCTGGTGGTGGTTTTAATTTGTCCTTTACACATTTTTGTATTTCTCAAGTATTCTACAATAAACATATATTTGTTTTGTTATTATAAAATAATAAGGGGCGCCTGGGTGGCTCACTGGTTAAGCATCCAACTCTTGATCTCAGCTCAGGTCTTGATTTCAGGGTCATGAGTTCAAGCTCCATGTCAAGCCCAGCATGAAGCTTACTTAAATTAAATTAAATTGAAAAAAAAATAACAAACTTTTGTTTAACATGTTAAAGTTTAAAACTTCTGCTTATTTTCAGATGAAGAACATATGCTGACATATATCGATTATGTTTATTTTTCTAGAGACAAACAAAAATTACTTTGTCAAGAGTTTAGAGTGACAGAATTTTACTTTTTTTACACTTTTTATCTCCTCTCTCAAGGTATATGACCCTTATACTTGACAGTTCTGAAAACCCAAGCTTGACATCTCCCTTTTCACATTAAGTTTGCCTTTTCTCTGTAAAGAAACCCATTGTGTGTATAATTGTCAAATGTTAATGTTTGTATAACCATTTATTTATTTATTCATTCCACATTATCTTATTGAGGAAAACAAGTATAATAATATCTCATTTGGGGGGATAATTTAGAGGAGAGAAAACTAAGGATTGGAGAAAAGTTAGGAAAGGAAAAGTGCATTCCTAAAACAAGGTAGTTAGCATGAGAATGGGAAGAAAGGAACAGTCAAGAGAAATCCTGAGAGTACAAAGAACAGAATTTGATGACATCTTATGTGTAGTTATGGTTAATATATACCACACACTATGCTAATATAGATTGTACAACCTTAAAGAAAATATACCTTCTCCTCATTCTTCAAACCTCCAACACCTCATTCTTTCTTACTCTCAACTGATGGTCTGGGAAAAAACAGAAACAACCCAAAAAGAACTTAATCACAGTTCCACTTTCAAATTTATTAGTCTCTCTACACCCTATACTATTTATTCTGCTTTTCATTCTGTTAAAATGGAAGGCCTGTTCACCCCTTCATGTGTATCCTGAATCTCATCCTCTTTCAGGACATCATTCTAATAATCGATCCAGCTATTCCCTAGCATCAAAATTTACATCTCTAATGGATCATTCTAATTAGTATCTCTTCGTATTCTGTTGTTCTCTCATCTAAAACTTTTCCTTGAGCACAACACTGTTTTCAGCCTCTATCCCATCTCTCTACTAAAATTTCAAAAAGAAAAAAAAGAAAAAGAGAAAAAAATCTGGAAAGTTATCTACCTTGATATGTAGATCCTTTCTTCTTCCATTCTCTCTAGAAACCAATCCAGTTAAGCTATTGTTCTTACAACTTTATCAGAACTGCTCTAGCAATTGCCATCAATAACCCCCACATGTACAGTCCTGAGGCAGGTCTTGTTTTATGGCTTGTGACTTGCATAGTCACACTGAGACTACGTACTTAGAGGAACCAAAGGCTTGGCTTAATGTTCAGTTATTGCCATCCTGAAATTCTTGGAAACTTTTGAACAAGAGATCTCAAATTTTTATTTTTTTCACTAGACTCAGAAAATTATATAGCTGGCTCTATCCAAAGATCATTCTGAGTTCTCATTTTTCTACTTATCAATAGCATTTGGCTCAATTGATCGCTACTTTATGAAACCCTATTTTTTTTCACATGATTCCTAAACACCATTCTATTAGCTCTCCTCCTATATCTCTGGTTCTCCTTACCTGCTTTGTCTTTGTCTTCTTAACTTCTAAAATACTGAATAACACCTGGGTGGCTCAGTTGGTTAAACAACTGCGTTTGGCTCAGGTCATGACCCTGGAGTCCCAGTATCAAGTCCCGCATCAGGTTCCCTCCTCTGCGGGCAGTCAGTTTCTCCTTCTGACCTGTGCTCTCTCATGCTCTCTTTCTCTCATTCTCTCAATCTCTCTCTCAAATACATAAAAAAAACTTAAAAAAATAAACATTTAATCTTTCATAAATATGAAATCACTCCTTGGGTGCCTGGGTGGCTCAGTGGGTTAAGCTGCTGCCTTTGGCTCAGGTTATGATCTCAGAGTCCTTGGGATTGAGTACTGCATTGGGCTGTATGCTCGGCAGGGAGCCTGCTTCCCGCTCTCTCTCTCCCCCTGCCTACCTCTCTGCCTGCTTCTGATCTCTCTCTGTCAAATAAATAAATATAATCTTTATATAATAAAATCCTTATAAATAAATATTTTATTTATTTATAAACAAATAAATAAAATATTGAGTATCACAGAGGTCAACTTCAATTTACTTCTCTATCTACATTCCCTTTCTGAGTGGTTTTATTTAGTTCCATAATGTTAAGCATTATTTATTTATTTTTTAAAAAAATTTATTTTTTTATTAACATATAATGTAATATTAGCCCCAGGGGCACAGGTCTGTGAATAACCAGGTTTACACACATCATAGCACATACCCTCTCCAATGTCCATAACCCCACCACCTTCTCCCTACCCCTCTCCCCCTAGCAACCCTCAGTTTGTTTTGTGAGATTAAGAGTCTCTAATGGTTTGTCTCCCTCCTGATACCATCTTGTTTCATTTATTCTTTCCCCAAACCCTCCATGTTGCTTCTCGACTTCCTCATATCAGTGAGATCATATGATAATTGTCTTTTTCCAATTGACTTATTTCCCTCAGCATAATACCCTCTAGCTCCATCCACATCATTGCAAATGGCAAGATTTCATTTCTTTTGATGGCTGCATAGTATTCCATTGTATATATAGACCACATCTTCTTCATCCATTCATCTGTTGATGGACATCTAGGTTCTTGCCATAGTTTGGCTATTGTGGACATTGCTGCTATAAACATTCGGGTGTACGTGCCCCTTCGGATCACTACATTTATATCTTTGGGGTAAATACCCAGTAGTGCAATTGCAGGGTCATAGGGAAGCTCTATTTTCAACTTTTTAAGGAACCTCCATGCTGTTTTCCAGAATGGTTGCACCAGCTTGCATTCTCACCAACGGTGGAGGAGGGTTCCCCTTTCTCCGCATCCTCGCCAGCATCTGTCATTTCCTGACTTGTTAATTTTAGCCATTCTGAATGGTGTGAGGTGGCATCTCATTGTGGTTTTGATTTGTATTTCCCTGA
>NW_026740806.1:3602-6782 GCF_022355385.1 Mustela nigripes
TGGTTGCACCAGCTTGCATTCTCACCAACGGTGGAGGAGGGTTCCCCTTTCTCCGCATCCTCGCCAGCATCTGTCATTTCCTGACTTGTTAATTTTAGCCATTCTGAATGGTGTGAGGTGGTAGCTCATTGTGGTTTTGATGTGTATTTCCCTGATGCCGAGTGATGTGGAGCAGTTTTTCATGTGTCTGTTGGCCATCTGGATGTCTTCCTTGCTGAACTGTCTGTTCATGTCCTCTGCCCATTTCTTTTTTTTTTTATAACTCTACTTTTTATTTTTTCTATAGGATTTAAGAGACAAGTATAACAATAATTATAAATCTATGATAATATCTATACAATATATAAAAATGGAATTGGGACCTCTGCCCATTTCTTGATTGTATTCTTTGTTCTTTCGGTGTTGAGTTTGCCAAGCTCTTTATAGATTTTGGATGCTAGCCCTTTATCTGATATGTCATTTGCAAATATCTTCTCCCATTCTGTCAGTTGTCTTTTGGTTTTGTTGACTATTTCCTTTGCTGTGCAAAAGCTTTCAATCTTGAAGAAATCCCAATAGTTCATTTTGGTCCTTGCTTCCCTTGCTTTTGGCGATGTTCCTAGGAAGAAGTTGTTGCGGCTGAGGTCAAAGAGGTTGCTGACTGTGTTCTCCTCAAAGATTTTGATGGATTCCTTTCTCACATTGAGGTCCTTCATTGATTTGGAGTCTATTCTCTTGTGGTGTATGGAAATGGTCCAATTTCATTTTTCTGCATGTGGCTGTCCAACTTTCCCGACATAATTTGCTGAAAAAGCTGTCTTTTTTCCACTGGACATTCTTTCCTGCCAGGTCGAAGACTAGTTGACCATAGAGTTGAGGGACTATTTCTGGACTCTCTATTCTGTTCCATTGATCTATGTGTCTGTTTTTGTGCCAGTACCATACTGTCCTGATAATGATAGCTTTGTAATAGAGCTTGAAGTCTGGAATTGTGATGCCACCATCTTTGGCTTCTTTTTTTTTTTTTTTTTTCCAATATTCCTTTGGCTATTCGAAGTCTTTTCTAGTTCCATATAACTTTTAGGATTATTTCTTCCATTTGTTCCATTCTTTTGAAAAAAATGGATGGGATTTTGATAAGGATTGCATTAAATGTGTAGATTGCTTTTGTTAGCATAGACATTTTCACACTATTTGTTCTTCCAATCCATGAGAATGGGACATTTGTCCATTTCTTTGTGTCTTCCTCAATTTCTTTCATGAGTACTTTATAGTTTTCTGAGTATAGATTCTGTGCCTCTTTGGTTAGGTTTATTCCTAAGTATCTTATGGTTTTGTGTGCAATTGTAAATGGGATTAACTCCTTAATTTCTTTATCTTCTGTCTTGTTGTTGGTGTATACAAATACAGCTGATTTCTGTGCATTGATTTTATATCCTGAAACCTTACTGAATTCCTGTACTAATTCTAGCAGATTTGGAGTGGAGTCTTTTGGGTTTTCCACATAAAGTATCATATCATCTTGCCGATTTGGATGTTTTTAATTTCTTTTTGTTGTGTGATTCCTGAGGCTAGGACTTCTAGTACTATGTTGAATAGCAGTGGTGATAATGGACATCCCTGCCGTGTTCCTGACCTTAGCGGAAAAGCTTTCCGTTTTTCCTCCATTGAGAATGGTATCCGCTGTGGGTTTTTCATAGATGGCTTTGATAATATTGAGGTATGTACCTTCTATCCCTACACTTTGAAGAGTTTTGATCAAGAAATGAAGCTGTCCTCTGTCAAATGCTTTTTCAGCATGTATTGAGAGGATTGTATGCTTCTTGTTCTTTCTTTTATTAACATATCGTATCACACTGACTGATTTGCAGATGTTGAAACAAACTTGCAGCCCTGGAATAAATCACACATTGTTGTGGTGAATAATCCCTTTCAGGCACTGTTGTATCCTATTGGCTAGTATTTTGGTGAGAATTTTTGCATCTATGTACATCAAGGATATTGGTCTCTAATTCTCCTTTTTGATGGGGTCTTGGTCTAGTTTTGGAATCAAGGTGATTCTGGCCTCATAAAATGAGTTTGGAAGTTTCCCTTCCATTTCTATTTTTTGGAACAGTTTCAGGAAAATGGGTATTAATTCTTTTTTTAAATGTTTGGTAGAATTTACCTGGGAAGCCGTTTGGCCCTGAGCTCTTGCTTATTGGGAGATTTTTGATGACTGCTTCAATCTCCTTACTGGTTATGGGTCTGTTCAGGTTTTCTATTTCTTCCTGGTTCAGTTTTGGTAGTTTATATGTCCCTAAGAATGCATCCATTTATTCTAGATTGTCAAATTTGCTGGCTTATAGTTGCTCATAATATGTTCTTCGAATTGTTTGTATTTCTTTGGTATTGGTTATGATCCCTCCTCTTTCATTCATGATTTTATTTATTTGGGTCATTTTCTCTTTTTCTTTTCTTTTTTCTTTTTGGAAAGTCTGGCCAGGGGCTTATCAACGTTATTAATTCTTTTTTTCCCCATAAAGTCCTTGATTTTTAATTTTTAAATTATTTTTTAAAATTTTTTATTTCTCTTCAGCCTAACAGTATTCATTGTTTTTGCACCACACCCAGTGCTCCATGCGATACTTGCCTGGCCTAATATCCACCACCTTGTTCCCCCCAACCTCCCAACTCCACCCCTTCAAAGCTCTCAGATTATTTTTCATAGTCCATAGTCTCTCATGGTTCACCTCCCCTTCCAATTTCCCTCAACTCCCTTCTCCTGTCCATCTCCCCTTGTCCTCCATGCTATTTGTTATTCTCCACAAATAAGTGAAACCATATGATGATTGACTCTCTCTGCTTGACTTATTTCATTCAGCATAATCTCTTCCAGTCCTGACCATGTTGCTACAAAAGTTGGGTATTCACCCTTTTTGATGGAGGCATAATACTCCATAGTGCATATCGACCACATCTTCCTTATCCATTTGTCCCTTGAAGGACATCTTGGTTCTTTCCACGGCTTGAGGACTGTGACCATTGCTGCTATAAACATTGGGGTACAGATGGCCCTTCTTTTCACTACATCTATATCTTTGGGGTAAATACCTAGGAGTGCAATGGCAGGGCCATAGGGAATCTTTTTTTTTTTTTTTTTTTTTTAATTTCTTGAGGAATCTCCACACTGTTCTCCAAAGAGGCTGCACCAACTTGCAT
>NW_026740807.1:0-6776 GCF_022355385.1 Mustela nigripes
CCATGCCTTTTTCGAGCCCGGCTAGAACCTTGAGAATTGTCATTCTTTCCCCCTTACCAGGGGCCGGGCTGTGTAATATGCTTGGGTTTGTTTTCAGAAGCTTTTGTTCCCTGAGCACTTTCCATAGAGTTCCAGAGGACGGGAATACAAATGGCGCCCTCCTGGTCTCCAGCCTGGAGGAGCCGAGAGCCCACGGCCCCACTACTCAGTGTGCCCTCAGAGAGCAGCGCCCAGTTACTCCCGTCTGCTGACCTCCCACCGCGCTCCGAGCTCACCGAGCCTGTGACCGGTTCAAGGTAACACCGAGCTGTAATCTTACTGTCGGCTCTGTCTCTGTAGCCGGTTTTCCTGTTCCAATACCCGCAAGCTCTGCGACACTCAGACACCCCTGATCCTTCTGTGACCCTGCGTGACCTGAGGCCACGCTGACCCCGCGTGGTCTTTGTCCTGGTTTAGCCTCTGGAGCGATGTCCCTCAGCGGAACAGACTTTCAAAAGTCCTGATTTTGTCCTCCCTTGCCCCGCCTCTTGCCGGGAGCCGGCCCCTCCCCCTGGGTTCTATCTTCCCGTCACTTTGGATTCACTTCTCCGCTGGTCCTACCTTTCAGAAAGTGGTTGTTTTTCTGTTTCCAGAATTGCTGTTCTTCTCTTTGATCTCCCAATGGATTTTCAGGTGTTTGCAATCTTTAGATAAGCTTTCTAGCTGATCTCCTGCTAGCTGATGTAGTCTCAGCCTACTACTTCTCCGCCATATTGACTCCTCCCCCGGGATGCCAATAATTCTAATGTTGTTTTGCTTTATGGTATCACTGATCCCTCAGCGCTTCCCCTCATGCTCCATTAATTGTTTTTCTCTATTTTCTTTAGCTTATTTCCCTTACATCAACTTGTCTTCTATGTCACTGACTCTCTTTTCCGCTTATTTACCCTAGCTGTTACAGCATCAATTTAGACTGAATCTCAGTTAAAACATTTTTAATTTCAGCCTGATTAGATTTTATTTCTGCATTAAGAGATTCTCTTCTGTTGTTTATGCTTTTTTTCAAGCCCAGCTAGTACCTTTATAATCATTATCCTGAATTTGAGCCCTGAAGTTTTACTTATATCCATGTTGATTAGCTCTGTTGCAGAGAGTATTTTCTCTGGTTCTTTGTGTGTGTGTGTGTGAGTGTGGATTCTTCCTTCTAGGCATTTTACCCAGAGAAGAATGGATAAACAAGAGGACAAAATTAAAAATATCAACCACAACCCAAGTGAAATACACACTAGACAAATCCAAGAGGGCAGAAACTGAAAAAGAAAAGGGGGGAAAGAGAGAATATAATCTCCCAGTTGCACAAAATAGGGTGATTCATCTGATCCTGGGTATATTTTGGTCTGTTTGTTAGAGGACAATAAATCCCCCCCCCAAAAAATTATATATATATATCAGTGAAAAGAAGCCAAAAATTAAGAATATATTTATAACATGTAATGGAAAAAATGAAATTTTAAAAAGTCTTAAAAACAAAGTTGATAAAATAATAAAAGGAAAAAAGTTGAAAAGGAATAAATTTAAACTGAAAGATGAACAAATCGTGAGAAAAAAGAAATCCAAATTCTGTGTACTATTTTCCCCCAGTGCAGGAGATTTGTGGTCCTGTGTGCTCCATAAACTTGGTTCTCAACTGTTGTTCCAGCTGGTTTAGGGGAGGGCCCTGCTGCACTGAATCTAAGTTGTCTTTGCCTGGGCTGAGATGCACTACTCCTTACCAGGGGGCTGGGCTCAGTGTAAGCTGCTTCTGGTTCCTCGATGTAGCTTTTGTTCCCCGTAGGCTATACACACCTCTTTAGAGGATGAAAATAAAAATGGCCACATCCTTATCTCCAGCTCCAGAGCTGAATGATCATGGTCTCTTTCCTCAGTAAAGCCTCAGGAATAAATGGCCTTCTCTTTTGTGTGTGCCAAACCCTACAGACTCCTGTGGTGCATGCCCAAACTGATCTTCTTGGGGTAAGGCAGAGGGTTTAGATGTTTCTGTCATTTGCAGACCCCCACACACAAAGAGCTGTCACCTTATTCTGTTGTGGTTCATGGTTTATGGCAAACCAAGCTGAGAGTCCTCTTCCAGCTCACCAACCATAACCCACTTCCCCACTCCAATGATCAGGAACTCTGCTGGCTCAGGCACCCTCATTCTTTCTGTAACCTCAGGGATCCTGAGACCACACTGTTGCACCTAGGATTCTTCCCCATTTCACCACCTGAGCACCCTTCAGGCAAGGATGTCTCTCACTGGAGCAGATTTATAAAAGTTCTGATTTTACACTCCAGGGCTATGTCACTTTCCAGTAGCTATCTTACCGAGGCTACCCCTACCCCACCCACTGTTTGTATTCTGATATATCCACACAGATTCACTTCTCTGAACTTCCTACCTTGCAGAAAGTGGTTACTTTTCTATTTGTAGAATTTCAGCGATTATTTTCTTACATCTCAGGTTGAATTCATACGTGTTCAGAATTATTTCATAGTTATCTAACTAAATTCAAGGGACCAGATGAAACAAGGTCCCCTACTCTTCCACCATCTTACCTCCCCTCTCCCACTGAGGCTCTGTTTTTCTCTATTCTTTTCTCTTTCTCTTCCTCAGGCTAGGTAATCTCAATTGACATATTTTCAAATAAGCTGTTAGTTCTTTTATTTTTTCAGTGTTCTAAGATTCATTGTTTATGCACCACCAAAAATATGATACTAAGTCCTTACTGAATTTTTCATTTGAGTTATCATACCATTAAATGCAAAAATTTTTGTGTAGTTCCCTTTTATATTATCTATCAGAATTACCAATATTCTAATTGAAGAGCTATTTTTCTCATACTTTCCTTTAATTCTCAAGGCAAGTTTAATTTAATTCCTTAAACATAACTAAGAGTTGGCTTAAATTATTTGTTTTATAAAGAAAAGGAGCAAAGATGGTGGCATAGTGGGAGAACCATAGGCTTGATTCATCCCTTGAACACTGCTAGATAGCTATCAATTCACACTGAATACCCAAGAACTTGACCTGAGGACTGAAAGAACAAGTAGAAGGAGAGAGGAGACCTCATCCAGGAAGGCAGGAAGTATGGAGATGTGGTTTGGGTGATAAATAGATTGTGGGTGCTGCAGGGGGTGGGTAGCCCTGGTCACAGGAAAGACAAAAGAGTAGAGCACATAGGGATACACACAAGGAGAGCACTTCCCCAAAGCCACGGGCTGGGAAAATGATTTTTATTAGTTTTGCAGCCAGTGAGGCTCAAAGACTGAAGTTTTAAAAATCAGTGGGCTTGGCTGGGTTAGGGCCCTGGGACACTGCATTACTCCAGGAGAGAAGACAGGCAAACAACCCCAGGGCAGACTGCTCCATCTGAGGATCACCTAAGGCACATAGGGAGAAATGGTTCACTCTTCTTGGAACCCATCTGGGAGAGGTGGCTAAAGTGCCAAGAGATGTCATTTCCCTCCTTGACCCCCCAGCATAGGAAGAGAGACAACTTCTGAGGGCAGCTAACCCAGCCACTGGCTCTTTATCTTTCTTTCTCCCAAATTCCATACCTCTGGACTCTGGTGTGACTGTCTATCCTGATCAAAACTGTATCTGTTCCAGCATGGTGAGACTCTCCCCCAAAAGTTCAGTGCAGGTCACTGCCAAAGCATGTCCCTAAAGTGTGGTGTTTTAAATATGAGCAGACTTGCCTGGGAAAGAGCCCAAAGTTCATTGTGCTGCTCCAGGCAGACAAGAACCCTGGAGACAGACAGCATGAAAACAGTGATCTGAAAAATGCCTGGGACATATTAGGGGAAATTACTTTCTCTTCTGGGAGTGCCTCTCTGAGAGCAAGAGCACAGAGACCCCTCTCCAGGAACAAAGGACCTGGCTGGCACCACTTCCTTCCCCTGCCCTCAGCATAAACCAAGTTCAGTAACAGTATAGCACCAACACTGGCTGCTTAGTCTGCTTACATCAAGCCCCACCCTACCGTGCTCTGTTGGTACTTCTTTTCTCAGGCAAGTCTGCCTAAGGCCCACTTCAGTGAACCCCCTTCTCCAGAAGACCAGCAGAAACCTCTGCATACACCGTGTCTACAAACTAGAGAGTTCTTCAGGTCTTCACTTCTAGTAGAAGTATTATCAGATCTCATATAAGAGGCAGACCAAAGCACACCTAGCTAAAACTTGCCACACTCTGGCCAAGGACCAAATACTGCACAATGGAAGCAAGGTGAGCCTCTGTAGAAAACAGGCCTGAATGACAGAGTGGCCAAAACAGAGCAGCAGAGTATACACAGCACACATCAGAAACCCTCCTTGAGACATCAGGCCCTGGACATTATATGACCTCTTCTTCATAAAGTCGTTACTATCAAGAGCAGAAAACATAACAGTCTTTTCTAACACAGAGAAGAAAAGAGAGACTTAGACAAAATGCCTAGATGGAGGAATTCATACCAAAAGAAAGAACAAGAAATGTCATAGTCAGAGAGCTAATCAAAACAGATATAAGTAATATGTTTGTGGATAAGTTAAAGCAACATTCATGAGGATGCTTGCTGAGCTTGAGAAAAGCATGGAAGACACCAGGGACACCCTTAACACAGAGATAAATGAGTTTAAAAAAATCTTGCCATTTGCTACAATGTGGTTGGAAATAGAGGGTGATCTGCAAAACAAAATAAGTCAACCAGAAAAAGACAATTATCATGATATCACTGATATGTAGAATTTAAGAAACAAGACAGAGAGTCATAGGGAAATAGAGGAAAAAATGAAACAAATTGAAATCAGAGAGGAAGACAAAGCATAAGAGACTCTCATCATAGGAAACAAACTCAGGGTTCCTGGAGGGAAAAGGGTTGGAGGGATAGGGAAACTGGCTGATAGACATTGGGGAGGGTATGTGCTATAACAGCACTGTGTATTATATAAGACTGATGAAACCCAGACCTGTACCCCAGAAACAAATAATACATTACATGTTTATTAATTGAATTTAAATTAAAAATTAAAAAATCAGAAATGAAAAATTCCATAATTATCTGAGATTTGAAGCAGACTGGATACAATGACCACAAGGATAGAAAAATGCAGAGGAACAACTAAGCGATATAGAAGATAGAATAATGGAAAATAATGAAGCTGAACAAAAGAAAGAAGAATTATGGATCATAAGAATAGACTTAGGGTACTTAGTGACTCCATCAAACTTAATAACATTTGTATTATAGGAGTCCTAGAAGAAGAACAGAGGGAAAGGGGGACATAAGGTTTATTTGAGTAAATTATAGCTGAAAATTTCCTTAATCTGGAAAAGAAAATAGACATCTAAATCCAGGAGGCACAGAGAACTCCCATGAAAACCAATAAAAGCAGGCCAACACCAAGACATATTGTAGTTAAATTTGCAAAATATAGTGATAAATAAAAATCCTAAAAGTAGCAAGACAAAAGAAGACAATAACTTACATGGGAAGACCCATTAGGCTAGCTGCATATCTCTCCACAGGAACTTGGCTAGCCAGATGGGAGTGGCATAATACATCCAATGGGCTGAATGATAAGAATCTATAACCAAGAATACTCTAGCTAGCAAGGTTAGCATTCATAATAGAAGGAGAAATAAAGAGTTTCCCAGACAAACAAAAACTAAAGTGGTTTGTGACCAGTAAACCAATCCTGCAAGAAATATTAAAGGAGACTCTTTGAGTTAGAAAGAAAAAGCAAAATCAACAAAGACTAAAAAGGAACAGAGAAGGGTACCTGGGTGGCTCAGTGGGTTAAAGCCTCCGCTTTAGGCTCAGGTCATGATCCCAGTGTCCTGGGATTGAGCCCCGCATCAGGCTCTCTGCTCAGCGGGGAGCCTGCTTCCCCCTCTCTCTCTGCCTGCCTCTCTGCCTACTTGTGATCTCTGTCTGTCAGATAAATAAATAAAATCTTTAAAAAAAAAGAGAGAAAATCTCCAGAAATAATGACCCAAAAAAATGGCACTAAATTCATATCTATCAATAATTACTCTGAATGTAGAGACTAAATGCCTCAATCAAAACACATAGAGTGTCAGACTGGACTTAAAAAGAAAAAAAAAAAAAACAAGACCCATCTATATGCTGTCTCCAAAAAACTCATTTTATACCTGAAGACACCTGTAGATTGAAAGCGAAGGATGGAGAACAATTTATCATGCAAATAGATGTCAAAAGAAAGCCAGAGTAGCCATTCTTATATTAGACGAATTAGATTTTAAACCAAGGACTATAACAAGAGAGGAAGAAGGACATTATATCATAATAAAAGAGTTATCCAACAAGAAGATCTAAAATGATAAATATTTATACCCCCTACATGGAGCACACAAATATATAAAAACAATGTAAAACACAAATATATAAAAAATAAAAAATAAGGAAGCTCATTGATAATAATACAATAATTGTAGTGGATTTTAATGCCCCATTTACATCAATGGATAGATTATCTAACTAGATAATCAACAAGGAAACAAGGTCTTTGAATAACACATTGGAGCAGATGGACTTAACAGATATATTTAGAACATTTCATTCTTTTTTTATTTTTATAATTTTTTATTTTTTACAAATATATATTTTTATTCCCAGGGGTACAGGTCTGTGAATCACCAGGTTTACACAATTCACAGCACTCACCAAGGCACATACCCTCCCCAATGTCCATAATCCCACCCCCTTCTCCCAAACCCCCTCCCCCCAGCAACCCTCAGTTTGTTTTGTGAGATTAAG
>NW_026740808.1:0-6776 GCF_022355385.1 Mustela nigripes
ATTTCTCTCTGTCAAATAAATAAATAAAATCTTAAAAAAATATATTTGCTTTTCAACTCTAAGCCTAGTGAAACTTTTCACTTTACTGGTATCACCATTCTAGCCATATATATATATATGGCTAGAATGGTGATATATATGGTATATATGGTATATATACATATATATGTATATATATATCTTAACTGGAAATTTTTAAGAAAAAATTCATTGGAATCATTAAATGAAAGAAGTGATCTAAAACTATCCTGTCTTACTCTTGGAATCCCCAAATCATCAAATGACCATATGACTAAGAGTCATGTACTTTTAAAAGTATGGAGGTTAACAAATTCATGAGCTATTTTAGTGCCTTTATTTTACAAATGAGAAGTATATGGGTCTGTTGAGCTAAATAATTTATCAAAAATAAATGATTAAATATTAGATATTGAGAAGTATTAAAATTTTGGTTCCCAATCTAATATCCAACATTTGGCATATTAATCATATAGACCCAAATCAAAACATTTTTTTCCTGTGTCCCAAAAGGAACATACTGTTGTTTTGGAATCCAAATGACATAGCAACTTAAAAACAACATAAAAGACAACTTTATTTTTTAAAATTTTTGTTCCAATTTAATTTGATTTTCATTTGTTTTTTGTTTCAGCTTTTTATTTAAATTCTAGTTAGTTAACACATGGTATAATACTGGTTTCAGAAATAGAATTTTGTGATTTATCAGTTACATATAACACCCGGTGCTTATCACAATAAAGGCCCTCCTTAATCCCCATCACCTATTTAGCCCATCTGCTGCCCACTTTCCCTCTATCAACCCTCAGTTTGTTCTCTATAGTTAAGAATCATTTATGGTTTGCCTCCCTCTCTTTATTTCCCTTCCCATATGTCCATCTGTTCTTTTTCTTAAATTCCACATATGAATGAAATCATGTGGTATTTGTTTTTCTCTAACTTATTTCTTCTAGCATAACACACTACAGTTTCATCCACATCATTGCAAATGGCAAGAGTTTATTCTTTTTGATGGCTAAGTAATATTCCTCTGTGTGTGTGTTTGTGTGTTGTGTGTGTACTTTATCCATTCATCAGTTGATGGACATTTGATCTCTTTCCATAATTTGGCTATTATTGATAGTGCTGCTATAAACAATGGGGTGCATATGCCCCTTCCAGTCGGTATTTTTGTATCCATTGGATAAATACCCAGTAGTGCAATTGCTGGATTGTAGGGTAGTTTTATTTTTAACTTTTGGAGGAAACTCCGTACTGTTTTCCAGAGTGGCTGCACCAGTTTGCATTCCCACAAACAGTGTAAAATGGTACCCCTTTCTCTTCATCCTCCCCAGCATCTATTTTCTGAGTTAATTTTAGCCATTCTGACAGGTGTGAGGTAGTATCTCACTGTGTTTTGATTTGTATTTTCCTGATGATGGGTGATGTTGAGCATTTTCCCATATGTCTGTTAGCCATCTGTATATATTCTTTGCAGAAATTTCTGTTCATGTCTTCTTCCCATCTCTTGACTAGACTTTTTGTTTTATGGGTGTTGAGTTTGATAAATTATAGATTTTGGGTACTTTGGCCCTTTATCTGATATGTTATTTGCTACTATCTTCTCTCATTCCATAGGTTGCCTTTTAGTTTTGTTGATTGTTTCCTTCACTGTGTAGAAACTTTTTATCTTGATGAAATCTCAATAGTTTATTTTTGGTTTTGCTTCCCTTACCTCTAGAAACCTGTCTGCTAAAAAGTTGCTATGGCTGAGATCAGAGAGGTTGCTGTCTGTGTTCTCCTCTAGGATTTTGGTGGATTCCTGTCTCACATTTAGGTCTTTCATTCATTTTGCATTTATATTTGTGTATGGTATAATAAAGTGGTCCAGTTTAATTCCTTTTTTTGCAGAATTTTTTATTCAAATATTCTTTATTTTATTTTTTTTATAATTCATCAGTTGTGTATAACACCCAGTGCTCATCATGTCATGTACCCTCCTTAATGCTTATCACCCAGTTACTCCATCACCCCACCGACCTCCCCTCCAGCAACCCTCAGTTTGTTTCCTACAGTTAAGAGTCTCTCATGGTTTTTCTCCCTCTCTGGTGACTTCCCTTTCAGTTTTCCCTCCCTTTCCCTATGATCCTCTCTGCCATTTCTTATATTCTCCATATGAGTGAAACAATATAATAATTGTCTTTCTCTGATTGACTTATTTTGCTCAGCATGATATCCTCCAGTTCCATCCACATCATTGTAAATTGTAAGTATTCATCCAGTTTCATTCTTCTGCATGTTGCTGTCTAGTTTTCCCAACACCATTTGTTGAAGAGACTGTCTTTTTCCCATTGGGTAGTCTTTCCTGCTTTGTTGAAGATTAGTTGACTAAAGAGTTGTGGGTCCATTTCTGGGTTCTCTGTTCTGTTCCATTGATCTGTGTATCTGTTTTTGTGCCAGTACCATACTATCTTGATGATTACAGCTTTGAAGTCCAGAATTGTGATGCCTTTATCTTTGTTTGGTTTTTCAACATTACTTTGGTTATTCAGGGTCTTTTGAGGTTCCATACAAATTTTATAGTTGTTTCTTCTAGCTCTGTGAAAAATGTCAATGGTATTTTGATAAGGATTGCAATGAATGTATAGATTGCTTTGGGTAGTATGGACATTTTAACAATATTTGTTCTTCTAATCCATGAGCACGAAATGTTTTCCATTCTTTTTGTGTCTTCTTCAATTTCTTTTGTAAGTATTCTGTTGTTTTCAGAGTACAGATCTCTCACCTCTTTGGTTATGTTTTTCCTAGGTATCTTATGGGTTTTGGTACAATTGTAAATGCAATCAATTCCTTGACTTCTCTTTCTGCTGCTTCATTATTGGTGTATAGAAATGCAGCATGCTTCTGTATGTTGATTTTATATCCTGTGACTTTGCTGAATTCCTGTATCAGTTCTGGCAATTTTTTGGTAGGCTTTCAGGTATTCTACACAGAGTATCTTGTTCTCCGTGAAGAGTGAAAATTTGACTTCTTCCTTGCCAATTTGGATACCTTTTATTTCTTTTTGTTTTCTAATTGGTGAGGCTAGGACTTCAAATACTGTGTTGAACAACAGTGGTGAGAATGGACATCCGTGTTGTATTCCTGACCTTAACGGAAAAGCTGTCCGTTTTCCCCCACTGAGGATGATAATAGCTGTAGGTCTTTCATATATGGCCTTTATGATGTTGAAGTATGTTCCTTCTTCCCTACTTCCTTGAGGGTTTTTATCAAGAAAAGATGCTATATTTGCCAAATGCTTTTTGTGCATCTGTTCAGAGGATCATATTGTTCTTGTCCTTTCTTTTATTAATGTGATGTATCAAACTGATTGCAGATATTGAACCATTCCTACAGTCCACAAATAAGTCCTGCTTGGTTATGGTGAATAATCCTTTGAATGTACTGTTGGACTCAATTTGTTGAGAAATTTTGCTGGTTGAGAAATTTGCATCCATGTTCATAGGGATATTAGCCTGTAAGTCCCCTTTTTAGTGGGGTTTTGGTTTTGGAATCAAGGTAATGCTGGCCTTATAGAATGAGTTTGGGAGTTTTCCTTCCATTTCTGTTTTTTGGAACATCTTTGGAACAATAGATATTAATTCTTCTTTAAATGTTTAGTAGAATTCTCCTGGGAAGCCATCTGGCCCTGGACTCTTATTTGTTGGGAGTTTTTTTTTTTTTTTAAAGATTTTATTTATTCACCTGACAGAGAGAGATCACAAGCAGATGGAGAGGCAGGCAGAGAGAGAGAGGAGGAAGCAGGCTCCCCGCTGAGCAGAGAGCGCGATGCGGGACTCGATCCCAGGACCCTGAGATCATGACCTGAGCCGAAGGCAGTGGCCCAACCCACTGAGCCACCCAGGCGCCCCATGTTGGGAGTTTTTGATTACTGATTTAATTTCTTTGCTGGTTATGGATCCGCTCAGGTTTTCTATTTCTTCCTGTTTCAGTTTTGGTCATTTCTATGTTTCTAGGAATTTACTTATTTCTCCCAGATGGCCCAATTTGTTGGCATATGATTGCTGATACTATTCTCTTATAATTTTGTTTCTTTGGTATTGGTTGTGATCTCACCTCTTACACTTGTGATTTATTTATTTGGATTCTTTCTTTAAAAAAAAGGATTTTGTTTTTGGGTGCCTGGGTGGCTCAGTGGGTTAAGTCACTGCCTTCGGCTCATGTCATGATCTTAGGGTCCTGGGATAGAGCCCCGCATCAGGCTCTCTGCTCAGCAGGGAGCCTGCTTCCTCCTCTCTCTCTGCCTGCCTCTCTGCCTGCTTGTCATCTCTCTCTGTCAAATAAATAAATAAAATCTTAAAAAAAAAGATTTTGTTTTATTATTTATTTGTCAGAGAGAGAGAGCGAGAGAGCATGAGCACAAATAGGGGGAGCAGCAGGCAGAGGGAGAAGCAGGCTCCCTGCTTAGCAAGGATCCCAGTGTGGGACTTGATCCCAGGACCCTGAGATCATGACCTGAGCTGAAGGCAGACGCTTAACCAACTGAGACACCCAGATGCCCCATTTCTTTTTTCTTTTTGGTAAGTCTGGCTAGGGGTTTATCAATCTTGTTAATTCTTTCAAAGAATGAGCTCTTAGTTTCATTGATCTGTTTTTTTTTTTTTTGATCGGTTGTTTTTTTGATTTCTATATCATTTATTTCTGTTCTAATCTTTATCATTTCCCTTATTCTGTTAGTTTTAGGCTTTATTTGCTGTTATTTTTTCAGCTCATTTAGGTGTAAGTTGAGGTTGTTTATTTGAGATTTTTCTTACTTCTTGATGTAGGCCTCTGTTGCTATATACTTACCTGTTATGACACCTTTGCTATGTCCCAAAGGTTTTGGACAGTCATGTTTTCATTTTCACTTGTTTCCATGTATTTTTTAATTTCCTCATTAACCCATTCATTGTTTAGTAGGATGTTCTTTTTTACTTACTTACTTAATTCTAAAAAGATTTTATTTATTTATTTGAGAGAGAGAGAGACACAGTGAGAGAGGGAACACAAGCAGGGGGAGTGGGAGAGGGAGAAGTAGGACTGTCACCAAGCAGGGAGCCTGATGCAGGGCTTGAACCTGGGACTCAGGGATGATGACCTGAGCTGAAGGCAGATGCCTAAGGACTGAGCCACCTAGGCACCCCTAGTAGGATATTCTTTAAACTTGATTTATTTGTGGTCTTACCAAAGTTTTTCTTGTAGCTGACTTCAAGTTTCATGGTTTTGTGGTCTGAAATATCCATGGTATGATCTCTGCCTTTTTGTACAGGTTGAGAACTGATTTGTGACCCAGTATGTCATCTTTTCTGGAGAATGTCCCATGTGCACTTGAAAAGAATGTGTGTTCTGCTTCTTTTGGGTGAAATGCTCTGAATATAGCTGTTAAGTCCATCTGGTCCAGTGCGTCATTCAAAGCCTTCATTTCCTTGTTGATTTTCTGCTTTGATGATCTGTCCATTGCTGTGAGTGGGGTGTTAAATTCCATTGCTTTTATTGTATTATTCAAAATTCCAAATCTTAAAGGACCTGGCAAAGTATGGACCTGCTCCCCTTCCCCAGAGGAGGGCCTTGCAGTGCTGTACCTGGTGCCATTCTGTCCCAGAAAAGGAGTCACACATTCCTGCAAGTGCCTGAAGTCTATGGTGAAGCACAGTGAAATGCTGTGACCAGGTTATCTTCCCTATGCATGTGCCTCTGTCCTCTCCTGTTGAATGGCCACCCAGTGGCACCCACCAAGTTCCTTATCCTTGGAGAGACAATATACACTCTTCCAAATGTACTCCAGGAAGGGGAACATTCTCTCCCACTGTGACCCAGGAGGTCCCCACATCATGCTGTCTGCCATCCACTCCCAAATCTTCATTCTTCCTCTTCCCATGAGCACCACTGCCTATCTGGCTTAACTACAGTGAATAGTGCAGGTTTCTAAAACCTCAGAATTTGAGCTCTACTGTTTGCAGAAAAACTTGCCATAGTCAGTTCCACTTAATTCTCTAGTCAGTGGTCTTGGGTAAGTGTTTCCCTTGCCCCAAACTTACATGCTGATCTCACCACTGTCCCACACCCCACCCCGTCTTCTCTCTTTAAGAGGGGCTCCTACCCCCTCTGTGTCCCTGTGGCTTTTCTCTCCCCCAGTTCATGTCTCTAAACCTCACAGCTGACACATTCTGTCCTTCTAATTGTGTAGATTGTTCTCTTCATCTTGAGATATGTTTTCTAGGTTTTCAAAATGTTCTGATGTTGATCCAGTTGTGTTCAAGGGACAAGACAAGTTTAGCATCTCCCTACTACTCTGCCATCTCAACTCCTCCTCCTGCGTATACTACATTTTCTTTATCCATTTATCTATTAATAGATATTTAGGTTGTTTCCATATCAGGCTATTGTGAATAATGGTTCAATGAATACATAAGTGCAGATATCTCTTTGAGATCTTGATTTTAAATATTTAAAATATACCCAGAATTGGGATGCTGGATTGTGTGGTAATTGTATTTTTAATTTTTTGAAGATAATCCATACCATTTCCATAGCAGCTATACCACTTTGCACTCCCACCAACAATGCACAAAAGTTCTAGTTTCTTGACATCCTCATCAGTTTCTTTTTTTTTAATTTTTAATTTTTTATAAACATAAAATTTAGTTTTACCCCCAGGGGTACAGGTCTGTGAATCACCAGGTTTACGCACTTCACAGCACTCACCATAGCACATACCCTCCCCAATGTCCATAACCCCA
>NW_026740809.1:0-6775 GCF_022355385.1 Mustela nigripes
TCCATTTTTGCTATAAATTTTCATTGTCATTTAATTTTTAGTTTGCTGCCAGAGTGGATTTGAAGATCTTTTACTCACACTGAAAGACAATAGGTGAGAGTGAATAGGCAATAACTAGATTTTCAGGAAATAGTGAAGAACGTTCCACGTGCAGTACGGCAACAATGTGGATGATGCCTCGGAGTTGTGCAGTATGGCAGCCCTACGGTGACTCCCTTGCTTTAGGTAGGAGGGGCTCTTCCACAGTATGTGCACCTAATGCTGGGACGGATGGGTCCAGTCAAAATGGCATCAACAATCTGCAGCCTGTTCCAGCAACCAGCAGCAGAAACTCTATAGCATTTCCCTATCTTGCAGAAGAGAAAATAATTTGTTTTAGAAATATGTATTGAATCTTGCCAGTGTCTGGAAAATCATGTAGAAAAAAAATACAGAAAAAAAACCCCACATGATCTTGTAAAAACCACCTCAAAATTCAGAAAATGATACCAAACAAATCAAATAAATACCATAGAGTTAACATTGGTTTCCTCTTCAACTGCAGAAAGTGCATCCTGAGTAGGCATCCAGTCCCTTCTCCATGGATCTCTCTCCCTCTTTTAGCTCTTTTCTTTTATCTGGTCCCTAGGCCCCAGACTCATCCTCCCACAGCCCCCTGTGGTGAAGGCAGAGGAATGTCCTAGCTCTGGGGAGAGAAAGCAACATCTGCAAAGCCAGGCAGTTCAGAGCAGTCAAATCTTTCTAGAGAAAAGTCTGAATTAAAAATTTAAGATCATAAATTCTGGGATGGGTCCTGGAATATGTGTTTTCACAAGCCCTCCATGTGATTCTGATGCCCTTAAAATTTGAGAACTACCAATCTATTCCATTCTGTTTCTTTGCTACACCTTTGGCTCAATCAAAACAGGTACCTTCACAAGGATACCATCTCAAGAGCATCCTTTGAAAGTCTCCCTACTCAAAAGAAAAAAAAAGAGAAAAGAAAAAAAAAAGTCTCCCTACTCATTTTTCTCTTATCTCTGCTTATGAGAGGCTATCCTCACCTGAATAATTTAAGATATTAAATTAGACAGTGACATTTATTCTGCCACTATTGTGTGTGTGTATGTGTGTTTCTGTTTTACTCAGAGAAAGGGAGTGAACTAGAAACCTGAAGATTGAGACTTTAAATATGCCTTCTTTTTGAGTGTTTTGAGTGTCTGATTAAGAGATAGAGTACTTACTTGGCATTAACATGTTCTGTTTGCTTCCTAAAGTTCGTTCTGGCTATTCACCCCTCATTCCCATGTTGTAGTTCCTATAATAATTAATTCAGCATCTATTTCATTATACCTCATTCCAAGAGTACATTAAATGCATTCTCATAATTGAGTGTTGATCTCTCCCTTCTTTATTTACCTGGTTAGTGCCAGTGAAACTCAGGTGTGATCTCCTAACAATGAAGGACCCCAAGGTGTGCTTTATTTTTAAGAACCTAGTAACTAAAAGTCAGAGAGGGAAATAATCCTTGGGTTTTTGACCCACTGTTGTGGTATTTGCTAACACGTCCCATTATCACATTTGTGTATGCCATCATCTTAGTTGTCGTGGCCACACTTTAAGGTACTTTGCTCAGGGATAGGAAGAGCAACATTTAATACTTTAGTGATAGCCTTAGTGAGAGTTGACACATTTACCACAGGAGCTAACATCAGATTGATACAACGGAGTACTGAAGCCTGCTTTTATTAAGTGAATGCCATACAGTGTTTGCAATTAGGTTCACAGAAAGAATTTATCCATAGGGATTTGCTTCCCTTCTGATGGTATTCTGTCTAGAAAGCAATCTCCAGTTAAGTCCCATGGCAGGTTGCAAGGAATGACATAATACACACTCTGCCCTCAACAAAGTACACACTGCTTCTTCACCCTGGGAATCATTTTCCATTTCAATCTAGTGGCAAAACATATGGCTTTCCTCTCCAGATTACAAAAACCTAGAAGCACAGGGCCGTTTTCTGGCTTTTGCCAAGAACTAATACATTGGGGGGCGCCTGGGTGGCTCAGTGGGTTAAAGTCTCTGCCTTCAGCTCAGGTCATGATCCCAAGGTCCTGGAATCGAGCCCCGCATCGGGTTCTCTGCTCGGCAGGAGACTTGCTTCCTCCTCTCTCTCTGCCTGCCTCTTTGCCTACTTGTGATCTCTATCTGTCAAATAAATAAATAAACAAACAAACAAACAAATAAATAAAATCTTAAAAAGAAAAAAAGAACTAATACATTGGGCTTAAACAACTCTCCACAAAAATATATGCTTTATAAGTTCTCATAATTATGATTAGGTGTATGACCCAAGTTTAGCATCTTCTTATACTTGAAGTAAGTGGACTTCAGAGGTGACAGTTTTATGTAGTATCATTTTATCTCTGCTTTCAATGTATATTAAAGTATCCTCCATGGATTTTTTCATACCTTTTTCACACCAGGAGAAATAGGAGGTGGAGGAGGGCAGCCCAGCCCACCTCCTCAAAGCCATCCAAGGGCTGGCCATCTGTCCTACCATCTTGCCTGCCACCTTAGTCACTTTATTTGAATACATATAAGTACAGACACCAGCTGTCATCATCTTCTATGCCTTTCTGACCAACTATACCCTAAAACAAAACTTGGTAAAAACAAAACCAAGAGAAGATAAAACTATGAAGCTGATAAAGGCTTCCTTGGTTGCCTTTTCCCACTTTGCATTTCAGTGGGAAATTCTGCATTTCCTGGATTTCCTCCTTCCATCCAGGTCACCGACACCCTGCCAACCCACTCTGCCCTCAGGTTATTGCCAATAGGTGAAGGTGGCCACTGGGGGATCCCATCTGGACTGTCCTTCCTGAAGGGCAGGTAATAGGAATAACCTTCCGAGCTATATGGATAAGAAAGGTTATCTCTTTTCACATGTGCAATCAAATAGTATACATTATATTTCATTTGTATCTCTTAGGACCTGATATCTTCTTGTTTCTCTGACAAAAATAGTAATCCAATTAATTGGACAAATGCATTAATATTACCTTTCTTGGAAAATAGCATCTTTTATTTTTTCTCACTTAACTTACACATTAAGTAGTTACTATGACACAGCTCCATGCTACAAAAATAAATAAAATATGTTTTCTGCATTTAAGAAGCTTGCATTCTAGCTAGGAGGAAGTGTATCTACCTAAACACTATTTACACACACAAAAAAAACAAAACACAGTGTCATTAAGTACCATGATAGAAATGTGCAAAAACTCTTATGGAGACATTGGACAGAAAAAAGAATTGAGCACAAGAATGGACAAGAACATCTGGAAGTGAAGCTAAAAATAATGGCTGAAGGCCAGTGATGAAAAATTCCATGTTGTCCTAACAAGTTAGGGCCTTCTTTCTGACTGTAAGGGAAAATCTGAAAATTACTTTCTGAATATAGCCTGACCCAGTGAAGCAACCTGTAAATGGAAGGCTTCAGGTACTCCCCCATGGATGATATGCTTTAGATCCTATAAGTCTTTCAGAGTTACCACTGCCTAGCATAGCCTTGACACTCCACTTTCCTGACACTGTATTAGGTATCATTTTAAAACATCTTCCTGTCTGTATAGCCCTGTCTTCTCAGATTTTGGAAAAAAAAAAAAGAGACATTTGTACTTCCGATAGAATGAAGTACAATGTTATCTAAATGAAAAGGTTTAGGAGAACAATATTCTTACTTGTTTGGAAACTTCAAAATCCATCAAAGATAGCACTAAAAGAAAGTATATGACTTAAATTTAATTGACAACAGATTATCGACAGAAGTCAGATGAAATAGAGTAAAAGTGCATGGAATAAAAAGTATATGATAAAATCTATGGTTTAGAAATCAGCAACGAGTCTTTTGTTTCTTTAATATAATGCTTGGAAAAACAGCATGTAAATGTGACAAAACATAGCATTTAACATTATCCATCTCCTTGTGAATTTTTAAAACCACAACACATGATTTTGACAATCACAGCTATGTACTATGGGAAAGTCGAAGCCAAAAAACACAGGAATTGGAATCAGTGAGTGAAAGGAGGGAGCATGAAATTGATGTACGGTAAGCTTACAAAGAAAAAATTCAGGACTTTCCAAAGGCACAGAACTAAAGTCAGTCCCATAGCTACATAAAGAAACTCTTAACTAAAATAGACATGCTATTTTCAGTGTTCTGAAATCATAATTGGCCTTCTAGCATTATTTTGCATGGAATTAGTCTCCTCTTTTAATCCAGAAATACCAGCCCAAACCAGTGCATCGCCCCGTACCTCTAAAATTTGATAAAGATCATTACTTTCTTTAGTATACATGAATTTCTCATTTCTGCTGAATGATTTCTTATACTACATCCTAAGCAGGATTACAGACATTGGCACAGAGGAATGCTAATGAGGAGCTACAGGCATTTCCCAATTTAAAACTTGATTGCATTCCAAAAATGTATCAGAAAGTTTGACTAATTGGAACTCAGAATGTATCTTCTTGTGGAAATAAATGGTGAATAATTTCCTGAACTGACCCAAGCCAGGCCATGAGATACCTAAGCCATCATTTCCAACAACACAACCTAAATTCTGGGTCCAGACAACAGGATCTTTTGGGGAGAGGCAATACAGTGAGGTTTGCCCCTCTTTTACTCAGCATTACTGTTATTATACCCTAAACAGGTTAAAAGTGTCTTGGCTATTCTCTCTCCTCCCCCTTTAATACCACTTCAGCCCTCCTATCCCAACTAGTGAAATGCTCCAAGCTCCAAAGGTATCTTCCCTACCTCTGCCCCCACCCTACCCCACAGTCTTCATGTCAAGAGATCAACAGAATGGGAGACAGTGATAGAAAGACACATTTGTCACCCTTGAAATCTGCCACTTACAAGCTTCCTCACTGGCCAGAACTACATTAGTAGCAGCAGTTCCTCTAATTGCTTGTTCTGGCTTTTGGGAGCTCAAATTGTCATTAAGAAAAAAAAAAAATCAATAACATCTCAGATGTTCTATTCTTGGCAGAAAAAGAGCCTTGGGAAATGTCCATATAACAGAAGTCCCTGCTGCCATCAATTCTTGCTCCTGTGCCAGTTTTGAATCAATTTAAGAAAAGCTGTCTATGGCTTATGTCTTTCCTTTTCTCTTTCCTTCAATCTTCTTCAGCATAGTTTCTCTAAACATTCAGTGCTTCCTTCAAGGAAGATCTTTGTCTTTTGGAACAGGTACATTTTCCACTGCCCAATTCTGGTCATGAATATCCTTATTCAAGACCATGTGTCTTTGCATCCTGTGTGAACTTGGATCATGAGGCAGCAGGTGAGGAAAGGCATGGCAGGGAAGGTTTGGCTCAATGCAAACTCTAATGATCAACAAGGTTTGCCTGGAAAGTGGCCAATGGGGGCTGGCAGAAAGAGAGGGATTCCAGGGAGATCCCAGCTCCAGAGCAAGAGGGTCATAGTTGACTGTTGACTCTGGCAAGAGTACTGGCCAGAGGATAGTGAGGGAACCCACACACTTACACTCTCAATCCTTAGCAGTATGGATTCAGGATGATTTGGATTCATATCTGGTTTTTCCATTTGGTAGCTATGTGGCATTGGGCAACTTACTTTTAGTTTCTTCTTTTGAAAACTTGAGATAAAAATCTACATCAAAGAATCCTTGTGATAAAGTTAACATTTGTAAAGATACAAAAATTCCAAAATATGAATTCTTATCCCCTTCACTAACACTGTCTGCCAGTCTTTTAATTGGCTAAATTAATAAATATTGGTCTTGGCCCTCTTTAGACATTTTCTCTTAAATTATTGAGGTTTTTGTTATTGAAAATTTTTTTTAAAGATTTATTTATTTATTTGACAGAGAGAGAGAGAGATGACTAGTAGGCAGAGAGGCAGGCAGAGAGAGAGGGGGAAGCAGGATCCCTGCTGAGCAAAGAGCCTGATGCGGGGCTTGATCCCAGGACCCTGAGATCATGACCTGAGTTGAAGACAGAAGCTTAACCCACTGAACCAGGCAACCCTTGTTATTGAAAAAAAAATTTTTTTAATCCACAATGATTACTTGGAGCAGATCATATGTCTTTCTTCCACATAATCCCTCACTTCTAACATGACATTAATTATACGATGTCTTGCATCAAGTTTATAAAATAGCTTTTTGATGGGAGTGTGGTGTTACACATTCAGATTAAATGCACATTTCATCTGTTAAGTCAAAAATTCCTAATTTTTTAAAGGTCAAAAGTAAGATTTCTAAACACTGAATAAATAATGTAGATTTCTCTCTATTTTTGTTATCTATCAAAAAACAAGTCATAAAGTAGTGCAATGTTGGCCAAGGTCTATTTTCTTCAAGGTGGTTAGGTATAGCTGGCACAAATTCCCTTGAATTTATGCAAATACCCAAGTGGTCACTTTCTCGTAGTGCTGTCTACAGCCTGGACACCAACATGCTTGAGCTGTGTCTGCTCTGTCCCTCTTTGACTCCAATGTGAGCATAACAGAGCAGGAAGACCCAAAGGGCTCCAGACTCCAAACTATGCAGAAGCAACCTGGACACACCACAGCTTTCCTAGAGGAGTGATGAATGGAGTCAATAGGCACCCCAGATCTCCCTGCTCTTCAAACATTGGTTGGTCATCCACTACGGCAGAGTGTCATAGTCCCTTCCGCTCATCCTAGACTTTGTCTTAACAGCTCCACACCCTTACTCTTATTCTTCCTGTCTCTTTATCCTTTCCAAGAGCAACACAGAAGAA
>NW_026740810.1:0-6774 GCF_022355385.1 Mustela nigripes
AGAAGTTAAATGTGGTTCTTTGACTTATAATCAGAGTGGCGTTGGGCAAATTATTTAGCCTCTCTGAACCATGGTTTTCTTTTCTGTAAAATGATGTATAGTAATAGTACCTGTTTTGTGATTTTGTGAAGATTAAATGAGATAATGCATACAATTTATTAGCATGGTTTCATTAATATAAAAAAGTTGTTAATGGTTATCATTAATATTATTAATTTTATTTAAATATATATGTGTAGACTAGCATTATATTATTACTTATAGTAAAATATTTAAGTTGTGTCCTATTTATTTAGTGGACCTGGCATAATTTCTTCTTCCTGTAATTACTATCAGGATTTTACTAAAAAGGTATTATGTTGTTTATAATGACCAGATATCATGAAGGAAGGTTTGCTTGTGGTATGCACATTCCCCTCATGTATTCCCAGGGCTTAGAAATTAAAAATTGAGGATTCATTGTTCATTCTGTGTTTTTTTTGTTTTTTTTTTAAAGATTTTATTTATTTGCCAGAGATAGAGAGAGAGAGAGTACACACAAGCAGGCAGAGAGGCAGGCAGAGGCAGCGAGAGAAGCAGGCTCCCCGCCGAGCAAGGAGCCCAATGTGGGACTCGATCCCAGGACCTTGGAATCATGACCTGAGCCGAAGGCAGCGGCCTAACCAACTGAGCCACCCAGGCGTCCCCATTCTGTGTTTTTTTGTATTTATTTGCATCAGTAGTTATCTGTTAAAAATTCTACTTTGCAATTCAAAATTTTTGTGTTTAACTTATTTTTAAAGTTGTATAGAATACCCACATCATTTAAAATGAATGCAAGATACGTACTAAATTTAATTATATGTATATAATGTTTCTGGGCCAGGTGCATATTCCTGTATATTGTTTATTTTTCTATAGCATGTGTGTATATGTATATATTTTATATATATGTATATGTATATATATATAAATATATATTAAGGAATAGGTGATACATGCCTTTTAATTAAGAGAAATTTGCAAACTACTTTTTTTTTTTAAAGATTTTTATTTACGTATTTGACAGAGAGAGAACAGTGAGAGAGGGAACACAAGCTGGGAGAGTGGGAGAGGGAGAAATTGGCTTGTGCTGAGCAGGGAGCCCGATGCGGGACTTGATCCCAGGACCCTGAGATCATGACCTGAGCCAAAGGCAGACACTTAATGACTGAGCTACCCAGGTGCCCCCAAAATTACTTTTCTTAAAAATAATTTTACCCTTGTACTATGTGAGTTAATGAAATATATCTGTCTCATATACTAGAATCTAATAATTAGATTGAAAGTTGCTCTACAGCAAAGATATGATATAGAAGGATGTTTCTTAACTCTGTTAGTACATGGCTATCATCTGGGGAGCTAGAAAAAAAAACCAACACCCAGAACTACCCCCAGAGATTGTGATTCAGTTGGTATACCAACCCTGCCTGGGCAGTTGACTGTGATAAGTCTGGCTTACCATACCAACCACATGGATGAACTCATCCAAAGGATGCTGTTCAAAGGCTGGGACTTTAAGGATACAAAAGTCCAAAGAGGGAACATGTGCAATGAAAGTAAGATATTTAAGCTTTTTCTTTGATAGCCTGAAAATGATGCCCCTTTGCACTGTGGCCCAGTAAAAATCCGTGGGCCTAATGGTTTCTGCTGATGTTTCTCTTGGTGGGAAGTGAGGGAAATCCTGGCCTTCTCTGCCCATATCTGCCCTACTTCCCCGACAAACTGTTAGCCCAGAGTTCTTAGCTTTTGATTTTAATCTGGGAGGGTTTTCTTAGCATCACCATATAAGAGCCAGTTTAGAAATGCAGCCAGCTGAGATATGCGACAATCAATATTACCACTCCTTGATATTTCTATAATTAGATCTGTCATGTATTTTTGTGTTAAGCCATGGAATAATGTAGTGCTTTGATATGTATCTAGCAACTATCCATCTAGTGAGGAAATCCTTCCTTAGAGAATAGTTTATGCAAAAGGTGGTGTGCAGATACTAGATAAGGTAATCCCGTTGCCACATCTACACATGAAAAGAAATGAACACATATTTCATGATGTAATTATTCACCAAGCGCAGGGTGGATTTTTTCATTTGATTTTGATAGAACTTTTTTTTTTTTTTTTTAAAAGATTTTATTTATTTATCAGAGAGAGAGAGGGGGAGAGAGCTGCAGACAGAATGGCAGGCAGAGGCAGAGGGAGAAGCAGGCTCCCTGCTGAGCAAGGAGCCCGATGTGGGACTCGATCCCAGAACGCTGGGATCATGACCTGAGCCGAAGGCAGCCGCTTAACCAACTGAGCCACCCAGGCGTCCCAATAGAACATTTTTAATAGCTTTATTAAGTTATTATTCATATATCGTACAATTTACTCATTTAGGAGTTCCGTTCTCTGATTTTTACTGTATTTACAGAGTTGTGGAACCATCACCGCAATTCAAATTTAGAACATATTTGCCTCCCTTAAAAGTAACCTCATGCCCCCTTCCCTCTTCCATCCTCCACCTCTCCTTCATTCCCATCCCTCAGCAACTTCTAATCTATTTCTCTAATCCAGATTTCTCGATTCTGGACATTTCATATAAATGGAATCATACAATATGTGGTTCTTTGTGACTGGCTTCTACCCCTTAGCACAATATTTTTAAGGCTTACCCATGTCGTAGTATGTGCCAATACTTCATTTCTTTTGATTACTGAATACTATTTTGTTGTAAGGATATATCATATTTTGTTTATCTGTTTATCAGTTGATGGACATTTGGGTTGTTTCTACTTTTGGCTATTGTGAAGAATGCTGCTATGAAATCTGTTTACAAGTTTTTGGGTGGACATATGTTTTCATTTCTCTTGGCATGGAATTTTGAGGTCATATGGCAAATTTATGTTTAATTTTTAAAGAAACTATCAAACTGTTTTCTTGCATGGCTGTACCATTTTACGTTCCCATCAGCAATGTATGAGATGTCTTTCCTCACATTCTTGCTAACACCTATTTTTGTTTGTTCTTTTAATTACATCATTTTAGTAGATATGTAATAGTATCTCATTGTGGTTTTAACTTGTATTTCATAGTGATTAAAGATATTGAGCATTTTTTCATGTGCTTGTTTGGCCATTTCTATATCTCCATTGCAAAAAGGTCATTTAACTCCTTTGACCAGTTTCTAACTGGGTAGAAAGTACCGCTTATGTACTTACCCATTAATCTGCTATTTACGTTACATGTTATGTTTTGCCACTACTCATTTTTTCTCAGATAGTGTTTCCTAATTATTTGCTAGTGATTTTTTTTACATACTTGTGCTATCCTATCAACTTGGATAAAATGTAACTTTCTATTGATAACAATTTGTTTCCTTAGGTCACGTTGCAGAATCGACTGGCATTGCAGAAAGCCAAATTATCAGTCTATGTACAGCCACCTTTAGTACTGACCTGTGATCAGTTCACCTTTGAATTTATGGGTAAGTGTTCTGCTTTGGCTTAAAGTCTGTCGTGGTGTGAGGTTTTCTTTTAATTAAAAAAACCTTTTTTTTTGGTTAGTATTTTTATTTCATGGCTGTATTTCTTGTCTGAATAATGAGCCTGGTATCTTTCTAAAATCAATAATTGTGTTGTTTTGCTTATATTTTCCCTTCAAACATCAAGCATGAATGGTACTTTTTTAAAAAATAGCAATGTTTAGTGAATGGTCATTCAGCTGAAGTAATTATAGATTTTCAAGTGCTTTCCTTAACTAGATGGGCCTGTAATTGTACTTAAATACTATAATTTGGAAGGCTTTCTTTATTGGTGTTTCTCTAGTGAGCTGTTTATTGAATCAGTTATGTCTGAAATAAGAATATTGGCTTTAGAGTCTGGCCAAAATTTGAATCCTGGCTCTGACACTTACTCAATGTGTAACCTTCAGTAAGTTACTTTAGTAATTACTTGGAAACTCAATTTCTTTTAATCTGCAGAAAGGGGATAATATCTGTCTGGCAGGGCTGTTTTGAGGATTTAATTGGAAAATGAATCTATGTAAGATATCTCTAATAATGCCTAAAATAGTAGACAGGTCATAAATGGCAACCCTTAGAGGTTTCTTTGCATAGAATCTCTCATACCCTACCATTTACATCCAAGTTGTCATTAGTCCTATCAAAATGATTTCTGATTTATCTTTCTACACTTTTTCTTTCTTTCTTTACTGCTGCTGTTCAGTTGATTATTCTGCATCTTATTCATGATGTCAAGAACATATTTCTCTTTTGCTTTTGTATTACCAACCCTTACTTGAGTGCGCCTGGCAGATAGGGGGAATTAAATAAAATATTAATTGAAACACTGAATGAATGGTTGAATGGTTGAAGTCATCTTATAGGTGATATCCAGATATTGGGTTCTCACTTTATTTTCTAATTGTTTTCACAATACTTCCAATTTTTCTTTCTAAAACACATTCTGAACAGTTTATTTTTCTAGTTAAAAGCATCTTAAGACTGCCTACCTCAGGTTGGAGGTCAAATACATGAATATAGAAGGTGACATACAATCTGCAAAGTTGTTACAGTTATAGTTACATCCATATGCAATACCCCTCTCCCATTTTCCCCTGCAGTCTGTACGATAGCCACGATAAAGTGTACTAATCCCAGTTCCCAAATTCTCTTGCCTTTTTGTGTACATTTTTTTCTGATCATTCTGCCTATTCATCTGACTAAAGAGAAGCAGTGATGTAGAATTTGGTCACCCTTGCCCTGAAGTCAGTTTTCAGTTCTCTATTGGCTATATGACCTTGGGCAAGCTTCTTACTCTCTCCATAGCCAGTTTCCTCATGCACAAAAGCTGGGGACAATAGTAGTACATACCTTACTCTGGGTTATTGTGAGGATTAAATAATCCATTTAAAGTGCTTAGGATACTATCTGGCATGTAGTGTATGCATAATTTTAACTGTTAATAATAATTGTCCAACATTTTGAAACTTAATATTACTTTCACATTTCTTATAGCACCAGAAATGAATAGAACAGTATCCTTTTCAGTTTATCTGAAAGGGAGTTACACACCACCTGAGTTGGAAGGAAATGCTGTTGTTTCTTATTCCAGACCATCAGGTAAGCACACAGTTGTTCACAGATTTATAATCCTAATTACTACTTTTAAATAATTGGAGTTATGAGTTAAATGTTTAAGTGTTTAAGACTGAAAGATACATTGTAAAATAATGCTAAATGGAAAAATAATTCTTGTCTACTGTTAAATAAAATTGTATGTCTAAATTACTTTTATGTGTTAGGGATTATTAGAGATAAGATGTTTAACTTATTTCCAACATATAATGTTTGATTCTGTCTTCTCAGTAGCAAATATGATATATTTTTATTCACACTCAAAGTATGGTATTAGACTTCATTTATTTGAAGAAAAAAGAAAAGCCTAGTCTGAATTCGTGAAAAAGATTATTATGAATTTCTCTAATATAAAGCAATATTGAGTTTCAGACACTGTTTTAATGAATGACTAAATAAAACTCTTTTGTATCATACATGTTAAAACATTTAAGAACACATTTACTAAAATTTGATCTGTGTTTTTTCAAGAAACTCTTTTGAAACAAGTTATCTTTAGTCCAGTTGAGATTCAGTTAGTGTAAATTTTAACTTCATTTGGTCAAATTTTATAGTTTGTTTTTTTTCCTATGCAGTGAATTTTTCATATTAACTGTTTAACAATCTATTTATTGGTAGAATATGAATAGTCATTTTTTTTCATGATGTTATAACATAGTGTAACTGATAATAGGGTATTTTAGCAATGTTACATTTGTATTTTTTAAACATTTCTATACAGTTTTTTAGTTCTAAAAGTTTTAGAGATGCCTTGATTATCTTTTTCTTTTCTATTGATGTCCACTTTGCATATTTAGCAATATTTTTCTTTTATTTATTTCTTTTCAGCGTAACAGAATTCATTGTTTATGTACCACACCCAGTGATCCATGCAATACGTGCTCTCCATAATACCCACCACCTGTCTCCCCCAACCTCCCACGCCCTGCCTCTTCAAAACCCTCAGATAGATTTTCAGAATCCATAGTTTCTCATGGTTCATCTCACTTTCCAATTTCCCCCAACTCTCTTCTCTCTCCATCTCCCCTTGTCCTCCATGTTATTTGTTATGCTCCACAAATAAGTGAAACCATATGATAATTGACTCTCTCTGCTTGACTTCTTTCACTCAGCATAATCTCTTTCAGTCCCGACCATGTTGCTACAAAAGTTGGTATTCATCCTTTCTGATGGAGGCATAATACTCCATAGTGTATATGGACCACATCTTCCTTATCTATTTGTCCATTGAAGGGCATCTTGGCTCCTTCCACAGTTTGGCGACCGTGGCCATTGCTGCTATAAACATTGGGGTACAGATGGCCCTTCTTTTCACTACATCTATATCTTTGGGGTAAATACCCAGTAATGCAATTGCAGGGTCATAGGGAAGCTCTATTTTAAATTTTTTTTTTTTTTTGCTTTATAAACCCATTTAATTCTCACAACAAGTTGGTATTATGTTTCTCTTGCTTAAATATTTTTGTTTCTGTGAAAAAATAATTTCATTAAAAATAATTTTCCAATAGTGTATGTAATATGCTCTCAATTATTCTTTTTTTTAAAATTTTTTATTTTTTATAAGCATATATTTTTATCCCCAGGGGTACAGGTCTGTGGATCACCAGGTTTACACACTTCACAGCACTCACCAAAGCACA
>NW_026740811.1:0-6769 GCF_022355385.1 Mustela nigripes
CAATGCAAAGCTGCCACTGGGGAAATTCATGTAAGTAACTGCAGGAGGAAAAGGCCAGGTCCCACCCTCTGGGCCCTGTGAGGAGCGGGAGGTCTGAAGACAGAGGCCAAGGGAGGGGACCCTGCCCCCCACCCCCCATGCAATACAACCCATTGTGACACCTGCTGTGGCACAGTAGACAGAGACCGAAACTGCCCCATTCCCTTGCTCATATTCCTTCTTCTCCCTAACACACCATCAAACCCTGCCTATGGCTTTCAGTTAAAAGACAATCGGTATAAAGACAACTAACAGGATGGGAGAAGATATTTGCAAACGCCATGTCAGATAAAGGGCTAGTATCCAAAATCTATAAAGAGCTTAGCAAACTGAACACCCAAGAACAACTGATCCAATCAAGAAATGGGCAGAGGACACGAACAGGCATCACTGCAAGGAAGACATCCAGGTGGCCAACAGACCCATTAAAAATTGCTCCACCTCACTGGGCATCAGGGAAATACAAACCAAAAGCACAGTGAGATACTACCTCACACCAGTCAAAATGGCTAGAATTAACAAGTCAGTAATCGACAGATGCTGGCGAGGATTCAGACAAAGGTGAACCCTCCTACACTGTTGGTGGGAATACAAGCTGGTGCAGCCACTCTGGAAAATAATATGGATGTTCCTCTAAAAGTTGTAAATAGAGCTACCCTATGACCCAGCAATGGCACTACTGGGTGTTTACCCTAAAGATATAAATGCAGTGATCCTAAGGGGAACGTGCACCCCAAGGTTTATAGCAGCAATGTGCATAACAGCCTAACCAGGGGAAGAACCTAGATGTCCATCAACAGATGAAAGGTTAAAAGAAGATGTGGTATATATATACAATGAAATAATATGCAGCCCTCAAAAGAAATAAAATCTTGCAGTTCGCAGTGACGTGGATAGAACTAGAGAGTATTATGTGGAGCGAAACAAGTCAATCAGAGAAATACAATTATCATATGATCTCCCTAATATGAGGAATTTGAGAGGCAAAGTGGAGGTTTAGAGAGTAGGGAAGGAAAAAAATGAAACAAGATGGGATCAGGAGGGAAAGAAAACTTAAGAGACTCTTAAATCTCACAAAACAAACTGAGGGTCATGGCGGGCGGTGGGGTAATGGAGAGGGTGGTTGGATTATGGACATTGAGGAGTGTACGTGCTATGGTGAATCTGTGAAGTGTGTAAGCCTGATGATTCACATAACTCTACCCCTCTGGTGAATAATACATTATATGTTAATTTAAAAATTTAAAAGAAATGGCAGGAGGACCTGGGTGGTTCGGATGGTTAAGCATCTGCCTTTGGCTCAGGTGGTGATCTCCAGGTCTTGGGATCGAGCCCCCTGTTGTACTTGGGAGTACAGCTCAGCAGGGAGTCTGCTTCTCTGTCCTTGGCCTCGCCCCCTGCTTGTGCTCTCTCTCTGTCCCTGTCTCTGTATCTTTCTCAAATGAATAAGTCAAAAGAAAATCTTGTAACAACTAATAAAATAATTAATTTTATGGCTTTAGTATATTCCAGCAATGTAATATGACAGAAGACATTGCTTCTGGTCATAGAAGTTATATTTGTTTTATTTACAAAAGTGGAAAGTGAAATGTACACAATTTCTTTTTTTAAAGATTGTATTGATGTGACAGAGAGAGAGAGCTCAAGCAGGGGGAACAGAAGGCAGAGGGAGAGAAAGAGCAGGATCCCTGCAGAGCCAGGAGCCCGACGATGGGTTTGCCATGGGTCTCAATCCCAGGACCCCGGGATCATGACCTGAGCTGAAGGCAGATGCATAACTGACTGAGACAGCCAGGTGTCCCTGAATTGTGCACAATTTCTAATCCTAACTCCTTAACATATTCCAAATGAGCACTGCACTCAATTTCCTTCACATTCTTGTGATTTGTTTGGTTATCCTGTATGTATGAAAATATATAGAACCTGAAATGATGAAATGGTGACATGAGGTGAGCCTGGCTGTCCATGGGTCTCCGCAGAGGCTGAGGGGCCCCCCGGGGACTCGGGCCTCTCCCAGCTGGGTTTGGATGCTATCTTGTTGTTGACTTGAGCCCGGGATACCATATGCCCTCAGGGACACATGGTGGGCCAGCTGCACCCCCAATTGGCATGGGAGGGACACCCCGAGCCTCTGTCCTCCTCCTTTCTTCAGGAGCCTGAGCTGGGCAACATCAAGCCCAACCCGTGTTATCTCCCCACATGGATTGGCTGAGCTGCTCCCTGTTCACCTTCAGAGGGCCATACCTGACTGGTGAACCCTCCAGGGACACGTTCCACAAAGAACACTATGTGACTTGCTCCTCCTGGAGTCAGGCACAGGGTGACCCCTTGGGTGTCTACAGCCTCCTCCGCCTAGCTTGGGAGCCAATGGGGAACTCAGCCTAGAAAACTCAGGGCTGGAGAAGGCGGGGTTTACTTTCCCAGGAAATGTTTGCATTACATCCTTCCCTTGTGGCACTGGCCTTGACCGTCATCCCCTCCTCCAAGGCCATGGGCAGAGGAGGCCACTGTATCCAGAATACACCAGCTGTCTCTACACCTTAAAGAACTGGAGAATCAACAACAAATTAAGCCAACTCCACACACAAGAAGGGAAATCATCAAGATTAGAGCAGAGATCAATGAGATAGAAACTAGAGATATAGTAGAACACATCAATGAACCCAGAAGTTGCTGTTTTGAAAGAATAAAATCGAGAAGCCATTGGCCAAACTAATCCAAAAGAAAAGACAGAAGGCCAAAATTAATAAAATTATGAATGTGAAGGGAGAGATCACAAATAACGCCAAGGAAATAGAAACAATCATCAGAAATTATTATCAACAGTTATATGCCAATACGTTAAGCAACCTAGATGAAATGGATGCACTCCTGGAAAACCATAAACTTCCAAAATTGAATCAGGAAGAAATTGACAACCTGAATAGACCAATACCTAGTAATGAGATTGAAGCAGTGATCAAAACCCTCCCCCAAAACAAGAGCCCAGGTCAGGACGGATTGCCTGGGGAGTTCCACCAAATTTACAAAGAAAAAATAACACCTATTCTCCTGAAGCTGTTTCAAAACATTAAAGCAGAAGAAAAACTTCAAGACTCTTTTTATTAAGCCAGCATTATAGTGATCCCCAAACGAGGCAAAGACCCCACCAAAAACGAGAATTTCAGACCAATATTCCTGATGAATATGGATGCGATGATTCTCAAGATCCTCGCTAATAGGATCTAATAGCACATTACAAAGATGATCCACCATGACCAGGTGGGATTCATCCCTGGGTTGCAAGGATGGTTCAACATTCCCAAATCAATGTGATAGAACAAATCAATGAGAAAAGAGAGAAGAACCACAAGGTCCTCTCAACCGATGCAGAAAAAGCATTTGACAAATTCTAGCATTCGTTCCTGATTAAAATGCTTCAAAGTATGGGGATAGAGGGAACATTCCTCAACTTGATAAAATCCATCTATGAGAAACCCATAGTGAATATCATCCTCAATGGGAAAAAGCTGACAGCCTTCCCTTTGAGATCAGGAACACAACAAGGATGCCCACTCTCACCACTCTTGTTCAACATAGTATTAGAAGTCCTAGCAACAGCAATCAGACAACAGAGAGAAATAAAAGGTATTCAGATTGGCAATCAAGAAGTCAAACTCTCTCCCTTCGCAGGTGACATAATACTTTTTAAGAAAAACCCGAAGACTCCACTCCCAAACTACTAGATCTCATATAGCAATTCAGTTATGTGGCAGGATACAAAGTCAATGTACAGAAATCAGTGGCTTTCTTATACACTAAAAATGAAAACACAGAAAGGGAAGTTAGAGAATTGATTCCATTTACTATAGCACCAAGAACCATAAGATACTTGGGAATAAACGTAACCAAAGAGGTAAAGGATCTGTACTTGAGGAACTACGGAACACTCATGAAACAAATCAAAGAAGACACACAAAAAAATGGAAGACCATTCCATGCTCATGGATCGGAGGAATAGACATTGTTAAAATGTCTACAGTGCCAAGAGCAATGTATACTTTCAATGCCATTCTGAACAAAATTTTACTGGCATTATTCAAAGAGCTGGAGCAAAAGTGTTGAAGAGGATGTGGAGAAAGGGGAACCCTCTTCCACTGTTGGTGGGAGTGCAAGTTGGTGCAGCCTCTTTGGAGAACAGTGTGGAGATTCCTCAAGAAATTAAAAATAGAGCTTCCCTATGACCCTGCAATCGCCCTACTGGGTATTTACCCCAAAAATACAGATGTCGTGAAAAGAAGGGCCATCTGTACCCCATTCTTTATAGGAGCAATGGCCGCGGTCGCAAACTGTGGAAAGAACCAAGATGCCCTTCAATGGACGAATGGATAAGGAAGATGTGGTCCATATATGCTATGGGGTATTATGCCTCCATCAGAAAGGATGAATACCCAACTTTTGTAGCAACATGGACGGGACTGGAAGAGATTATGCTGAGTGAAATAAGTCAGGCAGAGAGAGTCAATTATCATACGGTTTCACTTATTTGTGGAGCATAACAAATAGCATGGAGGACAAGGGGAGATGGAGCAGAGAAGGGAGTTGAGGGAAATTGGAAGGGGAGAGGAACCATGAGAGACTATGGATTCTGAAAGACAATCTGAGGGTTTTGTAGGCCTGGGGGGTGAGAGGTTGGGGGAACCAGGTGGTGGGTATTAGAGAGGGCAAGGGTTGCATGGAGCACTGGGTGTGGTACAAAAACAATGAATACTGTTATGCTGAAAAGAAATTTAAAAAAAATTTAAGAAAGATATGTCTCCAAAGGCAAAGGAAACAAAATCAAAAATGAATTTGGAGGAAGTGGAGAGGCAACATGGGGTCTTAAGGGGGTAGGAGAAGAATAAATGAAACAAGATGGGATTGGGAGGGAGACAAACCATAAGTGACTCTTAATCTCACAAAAAAAAACTGAGGGTTGCTTGGGGGAGGGTGGTTGGGAGAAGGGGGGTGGGGTTATGGACATTGGGGAGGGTATGTGCTATGGTGAGTGCTGTGAAGTGTGTAAACCTGGCAGTTCACAGACCTGTACCTCTGGGGATAAAAATATATGTTTATAAAAAATAAAAAATTAAATATATATATATATATTATATGTTTATAAAAAATAAAAATAAAAATAAATATATATAGAAAAATTTTAAAAATGAATTTGGGGGACTTCATCAAAATGCAAAACTTCTTCACAGCAAAGGAAACAGTCGACAAAACAAAGAGGCAACCCAAAGAATGGGAGAAGATATTCACAAAGGATAGTACAGACAAAAGGCTGATATCCAGGATCTATAAAGAACTTCTCAAACTCATCACACACAAAACGGACAATCATATAAAAAAAATGGGCAGAAGGGGCGCCTGGGTGGCTCAGTGAGTTCAGCCTCTGCCTTTGGTTCAGGTCATGGTCTCAGGGTCCTGGGATAGAGTTCAGCATCGGGCTCTCTGCTTGGCGGGGAGCCTGCTTCCTCCTCTCTCTCTCTCTCTCTGCCTGCCTATCTGCCTGCTTGTGATTTCTCTGTCAAATAAATAAAATCTTTAAAAGAAAAAAAAGGGCAGAAGACATAAAGAGACACTTACCCAATGAAGACATACAAATGGCTATCAGACACATGAAAGAAGGTTCATTGTCACTGGCCATCAAGGAGATTCAAATTAAAACCACATTGAGATACCACCTTACACCAGTTAGAATGGCCAAAATTAACAAGACAGTAAACAACGTGTGTTGGAGAGGATGTGGAGAAAGGGGAACCCTCTTACACTGTTGGTTGAGCCTCTTTGGAGAACAGTGTGGAGATTCCTTAAGAAATTAAAAATAGAGCTTCCCTATGCCTGCAATTGCCCTACTGGGTATTTACTCAAAAGATACAGATGTAGTGAAAACAAGGGCCATCTGTACCCCAAATGTTCATAGCAGCCATGGCCATGGTTGCCAAACTGTGGAAAGAAACAAGATGCCCTTCAATGGATGAATAGATAGGGAAGATGTGGTCCATATACACTATGGAGTATTATGCCTCCATCAGAAGGGATGAATGCCCAACTTTTGTACCAGCATGGATGGGAGTGAAAGAGACTATGCTGAGTGAAACAAGTCAAGCAGGGAGAGTCAATTATCATATGGTTTCACTCATTTGTGGAGCATAAGAAATAACATGGAGGACATGGGGAGATGGAGAGGAGAAGGGAGTTGGGGGAAATTTGAGGGGGAGAGGAACCATGAGAGACTATGGACTCTGAAAAACAATTTGAGGGTTTTGAAGGGGCGGGGGTGCGTGGTAGGAGGCTGGGGAAACCAGATGGTGGGTATTATAGAGGGCACGGATTGCGTGGAGCACTGGGTGTGGTGCAAAAACAATAAATACTGTTATGCCGGAAAGATATATATATATATATATATATATGTGTGTATATATATATACACATATATATATATATATAAGAACTAAAAGAAAAAAAAAAAGAAATACAGAGACCCAAAAAACCAAATCAATCTTGAAAAAGCAAAAGCAAAGCTGGAGACTTCAGAATTCTGGACTTCAAGTTTATTACTAAGCTATAGTCATCAAGACAGGATGGCACTGACACAAAAATAGACACCTAGATCAATGGAACAGAACAAAACTCAGAAATGACTCCACAAAAATATGGTAAACTAGTCTTTGACAAAGCTGGAAAGAATATCCAAAGGAAAAAA
>NW_026740812.1:0-6755 GCF_022355385.1 Mustela nigripes
ACACTGGTGCTGGCATTATAGGTGGAATGATGACACTTTTTATTGCTCTAATCATTTTGTGCTTAGTCCTCAGATGCTCATGGAAATCTTTCTGACGACTAATGGTTCAAGAACTTGCTGCTTCTGCATTGACAAAAAGGGGGAAATGTAACCGTCCCTCCGAATGATAGGCTGCTTGAAATATCCCTAATGAGAAATTGTACTGGTCATGCAAGCATGCTTGACGATGACCTTGAGAAAACCCGAACTAGCAGCAGGCCTCCGGTGGGGAGGAGGACACACGTCCTCGAAGCCCAGCAGCTCAGGGTGGAACATCCCCTGTTTCCCTTTGCCATTGTCTCCTCTGCCCCCTGAAAGCCTGCTGCTAAAATCATCCCTTTCTGTGCGCTTGCTCCGCCAAAAATGCCATGCTGCTGGGCCAGGCACAGCCTACTCTGTTTACCGGCAAGACTATGGTCGATGTAGGACTCCCATTCCTTCTGGTTGACCTACAAGACCCAAGACGAATGTATAACCTCCTCGTTCGTTGGCTGTGATCTTGTATCTAATCAATACGGGACCGAGGAGTTTGGGGGTGACAGTCCTTTCAGCGTCGGCCTCGCTCCCTCCCTCGCCCAGGGGACTTGTTTCTTCTCCCGAGTGCCATCAGGAAGGGGCCCCCAAGTGCCAGGCAGAGGGAAGAGATGCACGGAGGGAGGCCTGGTGCTTGTATGAAGTGGGATGTCACTCAGCGCTCAGGGAGCGGTCATACCCTCAAGGCAAAGCTGTCCTCCTTTGCCCTGAGCCACAATCTTGGATGCCAGACCCATACTCTAGGCCAGGAGTGTCTTTACATCGCCCTAGGGCTGTGAAGCAAGAAGATTCCGTGGGGTGCCCAGTGGGAGAGGAGCAGCGCTTCCAATAGGCAAGGGTGAGTCTCCCCACTTTGCCCTCCCCAGGCCCATCCCCGAAACGGAAAACCTACACTCACTCTTCAAGGGTCTGTCCTTCCAGCCCTACCCATCCGCTGGGCCACGGGAACCTGGAAATGGTGGCGTCTGGCTTCCCATGCCAGCATCCACTCGCCCCCAACTTTTGCCCACATGACCCAGAGAAGAGACTCAGGAGAGGAGCTATGCAGAGAAACTAGAACAGGCTTTAATTAATGAAATGAACACGACCTAAAGGTTCTGCCAAGGAAGTGGGGAGAGGGGAGGGGCAATCTGTGGGCAGCGGCAGGAGTCCCAGGAGTTGTGGGACTGGAGGCCAAAGGGACACGGATCTCCGTGTACTGTCCCAAGGCCCATGGCCCCTCGGATCACAGAGAGGCCTCAGGCCCCCACCTTCCTTAAAAATGGTGGGTCAGGGATTGGGAAGTTTTCGCAATGTTGGCTGGCAGGCTGGGAATCCGGTTTTGCTCCAGACCAGGCTTGACTTGTGTCTCCCGTTCCACACTAGTCTGGCATTGGTGTCATATGGAAGTACACCACTAGATACTTCTCCAAGTAGCTATGGGCTCAGCCCAGCCTCTGCCTCTTGGGCCCCAAGGAAGTGGGCTATGATGTGGGAGAAGATGGTTAGTTGCACTGTGCAGCTCTTTTGCGTCCTCTTAGGTGCTGGGCAGGGGATGACGGGTGGTTGGTGGCAAGGCTGGTGTGGGCCGTGCTGACCACAAAGGCGGTGCTGCTAGGAGGAGGGGCCAGGATGCCCCTGTCCCCACGAGCAGCCTTGCTGGAAGTTCAGCTGTCTGATCTGGACCTCTGCTTGGTCTGGTGCCTGGGGTTGTGACTGAAGGGAGGAGCACTCGGGGCTCCCGACACAGGCTGGTTCGTTGTGCTGGCTCCAGTGGTCCCCAAAAGGGTGCTCTGGCGTGGGCGGCCCCCTGTGTTCGGGCCCAGGCTAGCCCCGGATCCCTGCGGGCCACTTGGGGCCCTGCTCCTTCCTGCTGCGATGCAGAGTGCCCCAAATCTGGAGCACCGAAATGCAACATCATCTCCTCTCCCCAAAACTGGGGGTGCTGCCGAAAGCACCATGCTGTTGGGGGACGGCATTGTGGTGCCAGTTGGGCGGCCGGTGAGCTGGCTCCTAGGCCCAGCATGGGACACAGTGCCGGGCAGCGGGGGGCCGCTGTCAAGCCAGGGGCAGCGGCAGTGGGCTGGGATGTGCAAGAAGATGGCTTGTTGCACGGTGAAGCTCTTTTGCACCTAATCAATCTCTGGGCAGGGGTAGAGGGGGTCTTGGTGGCAAGGCTGGTGTGGGCCGTGCTGACCACAAAAGCGGTGCTGCTAGGAGGAGAGGCCAGGACGCCCCTGTCACGGCGGGCAGCCTAGCTGGAAGGCAGCCGTCTAATCTGGACCTCTGCTTGGTTTGGTGCCTGGCGATGTGACTGAAGGGAGGAGCACTCAGGGATCCTGACACTGGCTGGTTCGTTGTGCTGGCTCCAGTGGTCCCCAAAAGGGTGCTCTGGCGTGGGCGGACCCTGTGTTCTGGCCCAGGCTTGCCCCGAAGCCCTGGAGGACACTGGGGCCCTGCTCGATGCTGCTGTGATGCAGGGTGCCCCATTTCTGGAACACAGATCTGCAACATCATCTCCTCTCCCCAAAACTGGGGGTGCTGCGGAAAGCGCCATGCTGATGGGGGCCAGCATTGTGGTGCCAGTTGGGGGGCCGGGGTGCTGGCTGTTGGGCCGATATAGGACACAGCGCCGGGCAGCGAGGGGCCGCTGTCAAGCCAGGGGCAGCGGCAGTGGGCTGGGATGTGCAGGAAGATGGCTTGTTGCACGGTGAAGCTCTTTTGCACCTAATCAATCTCTGGGCAGGGGATGAAAGGGTCTTAGTGGCCAGACTAGTGTAGGCCGTGCTGACCACAAAGGCAGTGCTGCTAGGAGGAGAGGCCAGGACGCCCCTGTCCCCACGAGCAGCCTTGCTGGAAGTGCAACCATCTGATCTGGAACTCTGCTTGATCTGGTGCCTGGGGATGTGACTGAAGGGAGGAGCACTCGGGGATCACGACACAGGCTGCTTTGTTGTGCTGGCTCGATGGTCCCCAAAAGGGTGCTCTGCCGGGGCGGCCCCCTGTGTTCGGGCCCAGGCCTGACCTGGAGCCCTGCGGGTCACTTGGGTCCTGCTCGTTGCTGCTGAGATGCAGAGTGCCCCAAATCTGGAGCACAGATCTGCAACATCATCTCCTCTCCCCAAAACTGGGGGTGCTGCCGAAAGCGCCATGCTGATGGGGGCCGGCATTGTGGTGCCAGTTGGGGGGCCGGGGTGCTAGCTGTTGGGCCCAGCATGAGACACAGCGCCGGGCAGCTGGGGGGCCGCTGTCAAGCCAGGGGCAGAGGCAGTGGGCTGGGATGTGCAGGAAGATGGCTTGTTGCACGGTGATACTCTTTTGCACCTAATCAATCTCTGGGCAGGGGATGAAAGGGTCTTGGTGGCCAGACTGTTGTAGGCCGTGCTGACCACAAAGGCAGTGCTGCTAGGAGGAGAGGCCAGAACGCCCCTGTCCCCACGAGCAGCCTTGCTGGAAGTGCAGCCGTCTGATCTGGAACTCTGCTTGGTCTGGTGCTTGGGGATGTGAGTGAAGGGAGCAGCACGGGGGCCCCTGACACAAGCGGGTTTGTTGTGCTGGCTCCAGTGGTCCCAGACCGGGTGCTCTCGCGTGGGCGGCCCCCCGTGTTAGGGCCAGGCTTGCCCTGGAGGCCTGTTGGCCCTTGTGGCCCTGCTCGTTGCTGCTGTGATGCAGAGTGCCCAAAATCTGGAGCACAGATCTGCAACATCATCTCCTCTCCCCAAAACTGGGGGTGCTGCCGAAAGCGCCATGCTGATGGGGGCCGGCATTGTGGTGCCCGTTGGGGGGTCGGGGTGATGGCTGTTGGGCCCTGCATGGGACACAGCGCCAGGCAACTGGGGGGCCACTGTCAAGCCAGGGGCAGCGGCAGTGGGCTGGGATGTGCAGGCAGATGAGTTGTTGCACGGTGAAGCTCTTTTGCACCTAATCAATCTCTGTGCAGGGGATGAGGGGGTCTTGGAGGCCAGGCTGGTGTGGGCTGTGCTGACCACAAAGGCGGTGCTGCTAGGAGGAGAGGCCAACGCTCCTGTCCCCGTGGGCAGCCTTGCTGGAAGTGCAGCCGTCTGATCTGGACTTCTGCTTGATCTTGTGCCTCTGGATGTGACTGAAGGGAGGAGCACTCGGGGCTCCCGACACAGGCTGGTTCGTTGTGCAGGCTCCATTGGTCCCCGAAAGGGTGCTCTGCTGTGGGCGGCCCCCTGTGTTCGGGCCCAGGCCTGACCTGGAGCCCTGCGGGTCACTTGGGTCCTGCTCGTTGCTGCTGAGATGCAGAATGCCCCAAATCTGGAGCACAGATCTGCAACATCACCTCCTCTCCCCCAAACTGGGGGTGCTGCCGAAAGCGCCATGCTGATGGGGGCCGGCATTGTGGTGCCAGTTGGGGGGCCGGGGTGCTTGCTGTTAGGCCCAGCATGAGACACATCGCCGGGCAGCTGGGGGGCCGCTGTCAAACCAGGGGCAGCGGCAGTGGGCTGGGATGTGCAGGAAGATGGCTTGTTGCACGGTGATGCTCTTTTGCACCTAATCAATCTCTGGGCAGGGGATGAGGGGGTCTTGGAGGCCAGGCTGGTGTGGGCTGTGCTGACTACAAAGGCGGTGCTGCTAGGAGGAGAGGCCAGGACGCCCCTGTCCCCACGAGCAGCCTTGCTGGAAGTGCAGCCGTCTGATCTGGAACTCTGCTTGGTCTGGTGCCTGGGGATGTGACTGAAGGGAGGAGTACTCGGGGATCCCGACACTGGCTGGTTCGTTGTGCTGGCTCCAGTGATCCCTGAAAGTGTGCTCTGTCGTGGGCGGCCCCTGTGTTCGGGCCCAGGCTTGCCCTAGACCCTGTGGGCCACTTGAGGCCCTGCTCGTTGCTGCTGAGATGCAGAGTGCCCCAAATCTGGAGCACAGATCTGCAACATCATCTCCTCTCCCCAAAACTGGGTGTGCTGCGAAAGCCTCATGCTGATGGTGTCCGGCGTTGTGGTGCCAGTTGGGGGGCCGGGGTGCTGGCTGTTGGGCCCAGCATGGGACACAGCGCTGGGCAACTGGGGGGCAGCTGTTAAGCCAGGGGCAGCAGCTGCGCCAGGGTCGAGTACAGCAGAGGAAGTAACTGAGCCTTGCTGGGCACTGGCACGGGTCCCCCAGGAGGCAGATGCGGGTAAGGGAACCACATAAGCCGCCTGAATGCCACTGCCCAAGGACAGCTGGTCTACTACTGTGCTCAGGGCCTGGAGTGGTTCTGGAGCCTGAGCTGCCGGCTGTCCATGCGGGGGAGAGCTTTGAAGGGTGCTGGCTCCGGGCCACTGCCCACCAACAGCCCTGAGTGGCGCCTGGGCTGTGGATCCTGGGTTGCCCCTACCTCCAGCAGTGCAGGCAGCCCTGGGGGGACTGTGACTGAGGCTGTGATGTCCCCGGACGGCATCGAGAGGGCCTGGGTAGATGCAACGTTGCTGCCACTGCAGCCAGGGTGAGACCCCAAGAGGAAAGGCTGGGAAGAACGGGAGCAGTCCCTGGAGGTGACCTGGGAGTCAGAGGCTGGCAGGGGAGCAGCCACTGCAGCAGGCAGGGCCAAGGCACTGGATGGGCTAGTGGGCCACAGCTGCAGGTGGCCTCTGTGTCCCCTCCAAGAGCATCTTGGATGCGCTGGAGAGCAGCTTTTTTTTCCCGGTCCAGGTCCTCAATAGTCACTTGAAACCCTGGCTCAGGGGATGATGGCAGCCTCAGAGGCTCCCCTCGCCTGTGTGGCAGCAGAGGAAACTTGCGTTTTCGGGGCCTGGAACAGTCAGCTGGGGATGTATAGTTCCTCTGCGCTGCCTTCTGCCCCGTGGTGGTATCGGCAGCCTTTTCCGGATGGTTCTTTTGGCAAAGTGCAGGCACTCCGGCAGGACACAAGGGGCTCTCTTGGCTGACGTTTTTGGGGGACCTCGGGGGCCGCGAGGCCTGACTTGTGGCCAGACGCCTCTTCTTCTGGACCTGGTGGCAGCCCCTGGTGGAACTGTAAGAACTGGTGATGGCATTTCGAGTGGGGCAGGAGCTCCTGTGGGAGCTGGGGGACTTCTTATTGTATGGGTCTTCTGAGCTCTCTTACCGGGGGACGGCTCTCAGCAGAGGCCCAGGCCTGGGCACATGGAAGAGGGGCCTCCGTGGACCCCCAGGGGCCTAAATGCCCCCTGTGGGGCCTCAGTGCCTTTAGGGTCCTTTCTGTGAGTCACTATCTGGGCTGTCCCTTTGCCGTTCTGTCTGGGGTTTCTGCACACCTGCTCCGCTGTGGAGTCACCATGGTCATTTCTGGGTGTTGAGGGCCGCAGCCCAGTGATGACCTGCTTCTGCAGCAGACAGGGGGTGACCGTGTCCACGATGGACTCGGAGCGGCAGCGGCAGGACATCTGTGATCCGGCATCTGACAGCACTGACTTCAGCCGGCGGCCCCACCTGCAGGAGGAGGTAAGAAGCCCCAGAAGAAAGCGCGGGGTCGCCAGGGTCCCAGAGTACCTTCTCCAAGCTGCTAGGATTGAGCGTGGTTGCCAACTTGTGGGGTACTTGGGAGGACCGCCTGTGAGTGGACCCCGGGGTATGGACCGCCGGGTGAGCCCTGGCCTCCAAGAGTTGTCTGCGGCCACAGTGAGCCCGGTGGGGGCGGACCAGCCCTCCTGGCAGGTGCACACCCCGCAGAGCCCGGGGATGTGGGGAGGGGCATGGCCTGCTCAAGGAGGTGCCCATAG
>NW_026740813.1:0-6750 GCF_022355385.1 Mustela nigripes
GGGGGGGGGGCTCTCCCAAGACACCGCAGACACCAGATCCTTGGAAGCAAGATGAATTCTAATCTCACTGCGATGGGCAGAATCGACTAACGAGCTGCCTGATTTGATCAGTTTGTTGGCAAAGTGGGGCTCACAGGCCCATTTCGGCCAGCCACCTGTTTTTGTAAATAAAGTTTTACTGGAACACAGCCCATGGCCCATGGCTGCTCTTGCTCTAGGAAGGCAGAGATGAGTAGTTGTGACAGAGACCATATGGCCTTACAAGGCCTAAACTAGGTACTATCTGGCCCCTGACGGAAAAAATTTGCCAACCTCTGGTCCAGAAAATGCCCAGGCTGCCTCTCGGACCACCTGCAGTCAGAATCTCTGGTGGCAAGTTTGAGGCATGAATACTTTCCAAAGCTTCCCAAGTTACTTCAGTGAGCAGCAAGGTTGCAAACCCCTCGTCCAGCCTGATGCCACAACTCGGAGAAGCACCTAACAAGTCACAGAGTCAGATCCCCTCTCAGCTGAGTAAGTCATAGGGAAGGGGGCTGCAGGGCTTGAACTTTGTGGAAAGCAAGCCCTCATGTGTCACTCACTCTGTCAAGCCCTCACTCTGTCACTCGCCAGCTCTCTGACCTACCTAACTCAACCCTCAACACCTCAGTTTCTCCATCCATAAAATGGGCACGGTAATACCATCTACCCCACAGGTTGCTGGGAGGGTGGGAGGGGTGAGTGCTGGTAGAACTTTCAGCAACATGGCATAGGACTGCACCTGATAAAAGGCAGCCAGATCTGGGGATGGGCAAGACTTGGGCTGAGAGTCTAACTCCATCCTGGCTTATAGCAGCCAGAGGAACACCCAGGGCTGCCACACGTGGTGCCCAAGGAGACACTTTCATGTCAGAAGCTAAGCAACATGTTGAAGATGCTGCCAGGAAAAGCCACTGTGCACATGCAAGGACCAAAATGCCAGCCTGCCTAGGCAGGTGTGCGGCCCGGGGGAGCTTGAAGACACTCCAAGGCCAAATTCTGCACACATCTGTCCCTGCTCCTTGGGCTCCCCATTTTTGGCCCTGGCTCATATTATGGACAGAAGCGGTCTCTTTGCAAGGCTCTGGTAGGGCCCAATGAATGCTTGTTAGAGACCAAACCCCAAATCCTGCTGCTTGGATCACACATTTGTGAGTACCTGAAGTGGCCTACAGACCCTTGCCTTCTGCCCACCTTTGCATGGCTTCCATGCCAGTTTGGTTGTGATATCGGTTTGCCTCAGTCTACCGAACTCTTACCCAGGTAACTTCCATAAGCAGGACTACGGTCTCCCACACAGAGGGCTTCTCCTCTGGGCACACAGTGTAGCCTCTCGTGGTACTCCAACAGCATCTATGCCTCAACCATTCCATGGACACATAAAGGGCCTGCGTGTTACAAAATTCTCAGGGCTCCCTGCTCGGCTCATGACCTCCACTGGGCAGATAGGGTGGTCCTTTCATTTCACAAACAGGCCTACGTCTTATTCAGTTAGGAACCTCTCCCATCTGATGGCCCTTCAAATGTATAACCAGAGTTCTTAGGAACCCTGGCAGGGTTTGATGGCTCTCCAAATCAGGAAATGGTAAACCATGACCTTTATCCCTGAGTCCAGGGGCTGTAGGACATCTCTTCCTGCATATTGATTTAAGACTTGAGCTAGAACAGGGGTGCCTGGGTGGCTCAGTGGGTTAAGCCGCTGCCTTTGGCTCAGGTCATGATCTTAGGGTCCTGGGATTGAGTCCCTCATCAGGCTCTCTGCTCAGCAGGGGGCCTGCTTCCTTTCCTCTCTCTCTGCCTGCCTCTCTGCCTACTTGTGATCTCTCTGTCAAATAAATAAATAAAATCTTTATATATATATATATATATATATATCTACACACACATGAATGTTAGGGGTAAATGAAATTTTTTGTCTTCAATTTTATTTATTTTTAGGTATTTTAAGCCTTCCCAAGACTTAACTGATAAAATGACTTTTTAGCTACTGCTATTTAAAGGGGGATTATTCCTTCATTTGAAGTCAAATTAGGTTCTTTCCTATTGATAAATGACCATTTATATTTTTAGAAAAGAACATCTAGAATCTGGTAAGGAAAATCTAAGTAATGATGTTTATACTTAAGAAAGGCATTTTGAGGGTGCTTAGGTAGCTTATTCATTAAGCATCTGTCTTTGGCTCAGGTCATTATCCCAGGGTCCTGGGATCAAGCCCCGCATCTGGCTGCCCGCTCAACAGGATGCCTGCTTCTCCCTCTCCCACTCTCCCTGCTTATATTCCCTCTCTTGCTGTGTCTCTCTTTGTCAAATAAATAAATAAAATCATTAAAATATTTTTTTAAATTAAAAAAATAAGAAACGCCTTTTTGTAGTCTTGTGTGTTACCGAGAGCTTGTGGGCAACATTTCCTTTTGTCCTTAGTTTAGCCTTAAGTTATTGAGAAAAAAATTTGCAATGTAAAATATTAACATTACAATTTTAAAGTTACAATTACAAATATAATTATAAAATGTGATAAGAACAACTGGAATTAGATTTCCCTTTATGTAGTTCAGCAACTAAAAATATTTGTTAAATATTTCAAATAATTTGCAACCATTTCCTCCTATCCTAAATTAACTTTTACTAGTATATTCATTACTTATGAAGTTCAACTTTAAAAGAACTTTCAGGGGGAAACGTCAAAAATTATAATAGAAATTAAGTAGTTGAATAAATACAGGGTTTGCTATCTCACCCATCTCTATCTTTTTTTTTTTTTTTAAAGATTTTATTTATTTATTTGACAGAGATCACAAGTAGGCAGAGAGGCAGGCAGAGAGAGACCGAGAGGCAGGCTCCCTGCTGAGCAGAGAGCCCGATGCGGGGCTCGACCCCAGGACCCCGAGATCATGACCCAAGCCGAAGGCAGCGGCTCAACCCACTGAGCCACCCAGGCGCCCCACCCATCTCTATCTTTTTTCCATGATATCACGTTCTTACATTATTAACATTTCAATCCTGGGAGACATTTATGGGGTTAAAAAGGAGAGTGAGATAAATGGAAAGCTGAAATGTGATGCCTTCTGTTTCTGCTGTATTGGAAGAGAATCAAATACTAAATAAGGCCTTTAGCAACATGATATTTCTGGCCAAATGATGGATATCATGACTTTTTGTTGTTACAAAAGGAAGCAATTTATTTAACTTCTTTCTTTCCTCCCATTCTTTCTGGTTTATTAGCCTCATTTCATTTCCATAAATTATCCCACTAAAGGAGGAAATGATTAATTGAAGATTGCTTCCTTAAAAACATTATTTCTTGTCATTAACAACAGCGATATATTGTTAACGTTGTGTTATTCAAACACACTGTGGTACTTTTAAAATAATTTTAATGTTTGTTTTTAAAATAATTTTAATGTTTGTTGCTCTCAATTATTTTCCTTTATTCAATTCAACTCATGAGAATTCATTATGCCAATTTAGCAACTAACTCTACACTTCTTGTCTACTGATAATTTTCTTAGCAATAGTTTATATTCAAAACAGTTGCTTTCTAAGTGCGAAATGTATTTTAAAATAGATTAAAATGGGATTGGTTTCTTTCTGGAAATGTACAGAATTACTCATTGGCATAGACATCCTTTGGACGTATAGGTGTCCAAAGATGTGAGAATGTATTCATATGATTTCTCTAATCTCTTTCTCTTCTTATCATCCCATATTTGGAATTTTTTATTTTGGAGTGTACTTGATTAGTTATCTTCTACCACCATATCTCAAATCAACTCTTGTAACATTATAAAACAAAAAAACTAGAAGATTTGAAATGTTTATATTTGCCAAGGTGGTTTAATAGCATATTCTGTCATAATCAAGGTTATAAATCCTATGCCCTTTTTTAACTGATTAAACTTTTAAACCATTTCTTTTATGTAATTATGATAACTCTGTGTCTGAGGATATCAAAGTTACATGAAATTTTAGCTTTAAATGCAGTGTAAATAGTTACCTGGATTTTCCATTCAGCAAACATCAGCCAAGGGTTTATGACTGCCTAGTGCCAGGATTATAAAACATATGGTACAGAGGAAGACAACCAGATTAATAAATAATCATAACAAATAAAATTACATGTGTTCGCAAACTATATGTAAAAAGATTTTTAGGAAGCATAGAAGAGAAAATAGTTTATTTGATGGTGGTCAGGAAGTAGGATTGATGTTGGAAAGCAGTTCATAATTTGTCTTACTCTGAATTCTCAATAAAGATTTTAAGTTTTGAATTAATAGTTGAAACTATCACAAGAGCAGCAGTAACAATAATAGTACCTCACATATTTATGACGGTTTCTGTGTCCAGGCATTATACTCTTATTTTTATATAGATAAATTTTTAACAAAAAAGATACTAAAAAGGGTTATAAAAACTTTATGTTGTTCAAAATTGCTAGATGACCCAATAATATATTTCAGATGATGTGTAATTATTTGATTAAAAACAAGGATAAGACAAAGATAGCAATAATGTCACACAGACAAACAGGTATACTGACAGAACAAAACCAGGCGTGAAGGGAGAACATAGTCATTGTGAAGTTCTAAGGATAGAACGTAAATTTGTCTAATGAGTTTTTTTAGCCAGTGGTGAGGGGAAAAACTGATCAACACATGAGCCACAGAATTAATTCTTTAAAAATTTTTTTTTTAAAGTCAGTTTTTCAGGGCACCTGTCCAGCTCAGTCAGTAGAGCATGCGACTCTGGATCTCAGGGTTGCAAGTTCAAGACTCATGTTGGGTGTGGAGCCTACTTTAAAAAAAAAAAAAAAAAAATCATTTACTCAAGAGAATCTCAATAATTCCTAAAACTACACCAGAAAAAAAAAACAAATCTCCCAAGGTGAACATCAAGAAAATAGTGCATGGCAGTGGACACCGTACTGAACAGCATTGTGACATGAACACAGTGAGCACATCAATAGAGTATTCTTTCTGGGCTTCCTCAGCATAGATCAGAAGGACCCCATCCAACACAATTCACAAAAATCAGTCATGTTATGGGAATAACCCAATGTGTTCCATGTAAACTGCTCTCGGATCAATTAGTTTAATCCAGAGGGAGATCCTCATTTATACTTACCCTGAATATGCAAGATTTCCTATCCTTTCCTATCCTATTCCTATCTTTAATCAACAGTGTTTTTCTTAGTTGATCTTTTGATTTTTATTGGATAATTTTAAGTTCAGTAATATATGCACTGAAAAATATTTAACCTATAGCTGTACTGTGCTACCATTTCAATGTAGAGCTTTTTGCTTTAATAAAGTCAAAATGATAGTATGTTTGGCATCCTAAGGAAAAAAAAATTGAAAATCTAGTAAGACAAGAATCAAAATATTGTCCCCTGTTTATATTTTTTAATAGAAAGATAGAAACAGAGACAATGATTAGGGGGTATAGGAAATAAAGGCAGGAGAAAGAGAAATAGAGTATTATCAGAATTCTGAAGTGTCCTATGTTGTGCGACATCTACTCAAGCATTTGGGGTAGAAGGATCAGGAAAGGAAATGGATAGTTATTGAGTGCTTCTTGTTGGTCTAAAATGTTTATTGGGTATCTGTTTATAAAGTTTCAGGTATGGGGAAATCAATAGAAAAAATGTTTATAGGTTGTTATAGCTGAGCACCCAAATATAGGAATGCTTGCCTAGGGCAATTTAAATGAAAATTATGGTGCTAAGTTAAAATTTGTGGATGATAGAAACATTGTACTGTAGAAGAATTAATGGAAACTACTATATTCAGTGGAAATTTAGTTTTTGCAGTTGTTACTGATGGCAGCAGAATCTAACGAAACATAGAGTAAGAGAATCTCAAACCAAAGAAAGACAATAGTACCTATGCATAACGACTCTGATTGATAGTTAATATGGCAGAACTTGTAACTTCATTGCTTACTAACTAGAACACTTTCTTTTGCTTTTTTATTTGGACAAAAGAGAGAAAGAAAAGCCAGATTTAAAGGGGGAAAGAGTACTAATGGTGTTGGTGAGAGTAGTTATCAAGGCAATATAAAGACCCCTGGGCAGTGAACTAAATTCTCCAGTTGTGGTTCTTACTCAGGTGGAAAACTACCTGAATGTCATGTTTCTTGAAGAACTTCACAAACTATTGCTATTATAAACTAAAAGCAACTTAGTATAAATTCTTGATTAAATCAAATACCATCTTATGCTAGACTGTATTACAAGTAGCAGATGAAATGGTTTCTTAAATATAAGAAAATATTTACTGTTAAGGAACTTTTGGATGTCTGGGTGGCTCAGTCAGTTAACCATCTGACTACTGATTTTGGTTCAGGTCATGATCTCAGGGTTGCAACATTGAGCCTGGTGCATCAGGCGTTAAACTCTGCTCTGGGCATGGATCCTGCTTTAAGATTCTCTCTCTGCCTCTTCCTCTTTTCTCTCTCTCAAAGAAAAAGAAAAGAAAAGAAAACTTCTATTTTATTTCTTTAATTTATTTATTTTTTGTATACTGGGAAACAGTTGCTGTCACCACAAGAGAACCTGAGAAAATAAAAACTGAACAGGTTTCCCAGAATTAGAAGAAGGGTTAACAGAAAACTCTCTATGGAACAGAGAGAATGATTAAATTAATTGGGAAGAAGACAATTTTATGTATATTTGAAAATGTACCTACTGGATGTTACATTTACACTAAACTCTATACTAAGCTTTTTTTTTTTTTT
>NW_026740814.1:0-6750 GCF_022355385.1 Mustela nigripes
TAACTAATGTTTAAACCAGGAAGAGAATGTGTGTGGAAGAAAGGCACCGATGATGTATAAAGCCATTTGGCTGGATGGTGACTACCCTCAGACTGACAATTTGCCATGAAACCTTCCAGGCAAATTTGAGATCTTTATTAGTGACAATATGGCTATAGCCTTAAGGGGAAGAAAAAAACCAAAAACCAAAAACCAAAACACACATACAAACTGTTGGTCTTGTGTCTTTTCACAAATAATGACAGTTATCAGAAATTTTATCTTTAAATGGGGAAAACAGCAACTGAAAATGTATTTCATTTGATTCATCACAGAGTATGGTGTTTTTGTTCATTTCACACCATTTTTGTTAAGTTTTATTTAAATTAATGTAATCTGAGATAAAATGTTAATATTCCTGAGGGTATGGACAATGAATACAAATGAACCAGCTAAGTGGGCTCCTGGACAGGGTCTGATCTATTTATAAAAGTAGCTGGAGCTAAATTGTTTGTTCCAGAAGAAGATAATGCCTTCCCTCCGTTGCATTTGCCGTCTACAGCCTAAGTGGGAGTTAATACGTTCACTTGTCTCCTTAAATTTTGTCCAGAGTGTGTTAAAGCAGTCATAGGGGACCTGGGTGGTGTTGCCATCTGCCTTCTCATAACAATGCCCCAGTTTTCTCCTGGAGAATCAACGTTCCCGCTTTCAGTCCATGCACTTGGGCAGCGGCAACTTCACACTGGCTCCTGACACTAGCAGTGGCATGTCACCCACTAATGGCCTTTGAGAACGTCACTGAGTGAGCCGTGAGTTTAGTAGATGCACAAGACCTTTGCTGGGTCGATGAGGAGGTGGGTCTCTGAATAACTAGCCCGAGATCCACTTGCGTGTGGTGGAACAAACGAGCAGTGATGTGTTGGCCAGAGTGCCCATCCTAGAGAGCCCTGAATGCCAGACAAAAAGCATTTGAGACTATTTTTTCAGGCAACAGGAAGCCAGGAAGCTAGTTTTGAAAAGCAGCACATGAAAATTTGTGTTTTTGGAAGATTAGTCGGGCAACTGTTTGTACGATACGGTGGAAGGAGGAGAGTTTGCAATCCCTGAGTGCATTTAATCTTTATGATGCAGTGTAATTTATTATGAAGTTGAATTTGCATCCTTATCCAAACGTAAGGGAAACTCCTGTCCAAAATTGTAAATGTTTTTTGGTTGCCTTTTTTTATAAAGATTGTATTTATTTATATGACACAGAGAGAGATCACAAGCAGGCAGAGAGGCAGGCAGAAAGAGAGAGAGAGATGCAGGCTCCCGGCTCATCAGAGAAACTGATGCGGGGCTCGACCCCAGGACCCTGAGATCATGACCTGAGCCAATGGCAGAGTCTTAACCCACTGAGCCACCCCGGTGCCCCTGGTTGCCTTTTTAAGCATTCCTTGTCTCACATGAAGTGATTACAAATTTGCAGATGTGCATTAAAATGATGTATTCCAAAATGTTAACAGAGGAGTTAAAAAACTTATTAAGTAAAATATTATCATTTTTTTTTGATTTGAAGCCTATTTGACAAGGGACATAGCATTCTGGTACATATAGGTATACATGAATAATTATTTTTTAAAAAAATCTTTATTTATTTATTTGACAGAGATCACAAGTAGGCAGAGACAGGCAGAAAGAGGGAGGGGAAAAAAGGTTCCCCGATGAGCAGAGAACCTGATGTGGGGCTTGATCCCAGGACCCTGAGATCATGACCTGAGCTAAAGGCAGAGGCTTAACCCGCTGAGCCACCCAGGTGCCCCTAAACATGAATAATTCTTAAAGGTTCCTCTACTCACTTATATAGAAGCCCTTTTCCAAACAGAAGATTAAATCTCTCTTGGCTACTCCTATCAGCTTATTCTGAATTATTTTCCATCCAGAAGCATGAGCTATAAAACAACAGTTTTTGCACAGTCTTTGGTTTTCCACCAAGAGAATCACATAATTTGTGGTGATTCAGTGTGGTGTGTTGCTAAAAGCATTTCCAATGCTGTGGATACAAGAGGGTAGTGCAGAGAGGTAAGGAAACAGGAGAAAATGTATGGCTCTCTAATGAGCACTTTATTCTAGAATTTTCCTCCAGCCTTGGGAGCTCACCACTCACAAGTGTGTGCTGTTGCCTTGATCTCATGGGCCACAGTGCTTAGCATCTTCCAGCTGCTTTTTTTAGTGAATACACATATGTAACAATTGATTTCTTGCCCCGGACATTGAGAGAAATATCTGTTCAGAGGGATGGACACTCTGAACCAAAACCAGAAAACACTCTCTGTATTCTTCTTGTTTAATGAAAAAATATGGTTAAACCACTTTTGACAGTCTACTACATACAGCAAAATGTAAATCTTAATTGAAATATGTCCTCTCAGCTGTGCTTTAGCAACTGAGTCCTGAGCTTTTCAGGTTTTCAGTCTGAAAGAGTACACCTCTGGTGCTCTGAAAGGGAAGAGAAAGGACACCCTGTTCTCCACATAAATTAAAGAACAGAAATCTGTGCATTTAAGTGGGCCATATAAAATTTATCAAGCAATTATCTCCTAACTCCTTCCTATCCAAATTACCTGATATGCTCTCCCTACTCCTTTATTCCACGTTACTGCCTTTTCCAGGATTCTGTCTCACATCACAACAGGTCTTCTGTTATTTCCTTCTTGCAAGCTAGTTTTGTTTTCTCCATCTAAAAAAATCAACAATCATTGTGTATTTCAATTCCCATTTTCCTCAAATGCATTGATTCTTCTTATCTATTACTCTTTTCTCATACTCAGTGTCTTTGTCTTTATGGGGTTTGTACTTTGCTTTTCCCCATCCTTTACTGCCATTATATAATCAAATCTAATAACTTCTTAGAGAAAGTTAAAAATTCCTGCATAGCCACACGTGAACACAAAGTCACTGATTTTTAGCAAACCTATAAATAGTCAGACATCCATTCAATTTCTATTTTTTAAGATTTTATTTATTTATTTGACAGAGAGAGATGACAAGCAGGCAGAGAGGCAGGCAGAGAGAGAGGAGGAAGCAGGCTCCCTGCTGAGCAGAGAGCCCGATTTGGGGCTCGGTCCCAGGACCCTGGGATCATTACCTGAGCCGAAGACAGTGGCTTAACCCACTGAGCCACCCAGGCGTCCCTCCATTCAATTTCTTAACTGAGTCTCAAATGCATCCTGAGTTCTAACCTAAAACTAAGTTCTACTTCTTACACGTTGTTATATGACCAAATTCTTTCAGTTCAGTATTTTGTAACATTTAAATATTAATCAATTGAAGCTTTGTCTGTGTATTTCTATGAAAATAGTTTGAATACTGTAGATTTATTGTTATATTTATAGATTTATAATCAAAGTTTCATCAGTTGAAGTTTTTGGAAATTTCAGATATAATGATTAACCTAAAATGATACTGCCTCAAATCCCTCTGATATCAAGGCCCAACACCTGATTATAGCCAAACCTGTGGTGGATAGTTCCATGGGAAATTGCAGTTACTTTACACTGATAGCATCTCATGTTCTCTCTCTCATTTTAGAATGTCTCCAACACAACCCAAAAGTGTAGGAGAGTTAATGTCCTCTGAGGAAAGCTCTCAGTGAAGTGGAAATAAGAACCATAGATAAAATTGTCAGTTTTCAGGTCTTCTAGAGGACAACTTAAAGAAGTTTCTCAGGACCTTTCAGTAAAAGCAAGCCTTCATTTTCTATCCACAACAATTATATCAACAATGTACCTCTTTGACAAAGTTGCTTCTTCACTGTATCACTTTCCCATTCTTTTCTACCTTGGATAATCTCCCAGATAAACTAACAGTACTCAAATCCTTTGTCCTACTCTTTGCTCTCAGGATAAATGGAGCCAAAAGACTTAGATTAATATCAAGTTCTGAATGGGATCTTAGAGCTATTTCTGTCCAGATTTTCATAAACATAGGGACCTTTGAATTATCAGGCTATAAATAAGTTCTAAATGGAGGGGGCAAAAGCAAAAAGTAGAAATTTTTATGTTTGATTTTTAATCATGGTTAATTGACTTTATTGATTATTAAAAATACTAACATTATAAAAGTGTGGATCTTTGTAAAACAATGTCATAATGTAAGAAATAAGTTGCATAGTCCTTTTGAGAATATTAAACCACGTGTTCAGGTGCCATCTAATTTCTTGTTTAATCCAGAACTTTGGTGTGCATTATCTTGAGTAATAGGATTTTGAAGTCCGGACAGACTAATAGAAAACTGATCCAAATGTGTGTGTTTATATTTCTGCTTTTGTTGTAAAAATCAAAGTGTGATTGCTGGTTTAAAATGGTAAAACTAATCATGTTCATGGACTCTATTATAAATTTTCTAATTGTATGGGAAGAATCCAAGAAACATATAATTAATTGGTTTGCAAATCCTCAAAGAGCTACAGGATCAGGTAGTGGTATGTTCTGATTCAACAGCATCATAATGCAGCATTTTATATGTGTGGCTAATGGATATTTTCATGAATGTTTGCTAGCTAGTCAGCCAACACAGAGAAATATTAGGTAGGGTAATTACTCACAGTTGTGTTTAATAAAATGAGAGAAAATTATCAAATGACACTAATAATAATTATCCTATAGCAGGCTAAATAATTCAATGATAATTACAAGTATTAATCTAGCTTTCTTCCCTGATTATGACTCTTCTCTCCTTTATCATAATGGGAGTAGCAGATTGTCTGCAATGAATTGTGAAAACCCAGCAGTGACTTTGGCAGTGAAGGCCTCCCATCAGTTTTGATAGGTTAAAATGATTCTAGTTGGTCTTGAGCAAATGTGTCAAATTTTTTTTCTGTGTGTGTCATAAAAGAAAGAAGCAATAGTAAATTCTTGCTGTTATTCCATGGAGCCAATAAAATCATACTGCCAACAAGAGGTTGTTGACACCGGAAGTGTAGTTAACTGTCTTGAAATAGTTAGGCCTAGTAAGGCCTCGAAATAAATTTCCAATATTTCACATAATCTCCTTTTTTTTTAAAGAAAAAAACAAAACAAAACAAAAGAACTATACTGCTTACATTTAGGGCCGTGCTGTTGTGTAACTATTTTTGAACATGTCTACTGTAAGTGTATATATATATTTTTTTTTTCTGTGCAATAAATTCATTTAGAGATAAATTTGGATTGCAAATTATTTTGGGGGAGGCATGGTATTTGTGGCTAGTCTTACAAGTTAAAGGGACTAAAAGAAAGAAGAAAAACATTTTTTATTACAGCATATTTACATCTGCCCAAAGTACTTATTTACTATAATACTGACTAATGTATAATACTGTACACAAAGAAAGAAGTTAAATGAGTTATAATTCAGTCGAAGTATAGCTGGCCAATTTAAAACTTACCACTGAATATTTCTGGTATGAAATGTGATATCTGGCAATCTGGTCCAGTTCATTACATCAGGTCATTTGTATGTTCTTATTACCATTTTGATAGCATAGCACATTTTATGACCCAGACATTTTACAATGGAAATATGATGCATGTATTTTCAAAATTATAGACATACATGAAGCTATGAGGTCAAAAAAGATGAATGTCTATAGTTCCATATAGACTCAACAAATAAAAGTGTCCAGGCTCTGAGTGAGATTTATGAATATTGTATAAGATTAGGCCAACATGTGGTTTTGATATAAATCATCTGTTCTTAAATTAGCATTACAATCGTTGAGTACAGTGTTGAAAATGGCAGATAGATTTTAGCTATCTTTGCTCACTAGGGAAAATGGAAAAATGTTTAATTTGGTCAGATTTTTACTCAACTTCTGAAAAATCTTACGTTTGAGAGAACCCTTCTGAAATAAGAATCCTTAAAGACATAACCCCTTTGGCACAAGTTTTCAAGAAACTTGTTTGATGTTGTAGATAATTATATGGCACACGTACTGTTCTAGATGTTTCATGCCAATAATATGTAAGCCATACCAAGGCTACATATACATATAGAGATGTTCCTCAGCTTACAAGGGGGCTATGTACAGAGAAACACATAAAAAATTGAAAATGCATTTAATACCCCTAAACTATCAAATATCATAGCTTACCTTAAGCTTATTTAAACATACTCAGAACACTTACTTTTGCCTGCATTTGGGCAAAATCATCTTAAGCAAAACCTATTTTATAACAAAGTATCAAATATCACATGCAATTTATTAAATATTACACTAAAAAAAAGAAGAATGGTTATATATAGAATGGTTGTAAGAATATCAGGTGTTCACCCCTGTAATCTTCTAGCTGACTGGGAGCTGTGGCTCACTGCCCCTGCCCAGCATCACAAGACGGCACCATACCACATGTCACTGGCCCTTTTTATAAAGACCCAAATTCAAAATTCAAAGTACAGTTTCTACTGAATCACTTTCACTTTCACATCATTGCCAAAAATATCGTAAGTTGAATCATTGTAAATCAGGAGCCATCTTATTTGAAAGTTAAATCACAGTCACCCATATACACACAAAAAAAGGCCTTCATGTAGGGCCATCTATGTATCTCTAAACAACATAGTATGACATATCAACAGCAAAAAATGAATGTGAAGGGGACAATTGCTTTGCGTCAGTACTCTGACTAGTAACATACATGGCCTTACTCACCTAGCAGAACTCCAGAGCTAGCTGATGGCAAGGAATTTTACATATGTTTGCTGAACAGCTTAAGCACTATTATTTTTAAATTAGTGTGCATGTCTGTTTTC
>NW_026740815.1:0-6748 GCF_022355385.1 Mustela nigripes
TTTTTTTTTTTTTTGGAGTCTCTTATTTCTTTGTGTTCCTTGTTTCTCTGGCTAGGACATCTAGTACTATGTCAAATGAGAGTAGTGAAAGTGGACACACTTGTCTTTTTTCTGATCTTTAAGGGGAAAACTTTCAAACGTTTTTGATTGAAAATGAGATTAGCTCTGGGCTTGCAATATGTGTTTTTTCTTTAATGGATTTTTTAAATTATTTTTTTTAATTTTTTATAAACATATAATGTGTTTTTATCCCTAGGGGTACAGGTCTGTGAATCACCAGGTTTACACATTTCACAGCACTCATCATCACTCACTATAGCACCTACCCTCCCCAATGTCCATACCCCCACCATCCTCTCCCAACACACCTCCCCCCCAGCAACCCTCAGTCTGTTTTGTGAGATTCAGTCTTTTATGGTTTGTCTCCCTCCCAATCCCATCTTCTTTTATTTTTCTTTTCGTATGCCTGAAACCGCCTATGTTGCATCTCCTCTTCATCATATCAGGGAGATCATATGATAGTTGTCTTTCTCAGATTGACTTATTTCGCCAAGCATAATACCCTCTAGTTCCATCCACGTCATCACAAATAGCAGGATTTCATTTCTTTGGATGGCTGCATAGTATTCCATTGTACATATATACCACATCTTATTTATTGATTCATCTGTTGAAGGACATGTAGGTTCTTTCCATAGTTTAACTATTGTGGACATTGCTGCTATAAACATTTGGGTGCATGTGCCCCTTCAGAATGCCACGTTTGTATCTGTGGGTATATACCCAGTACTACAAGCACTGGGTCATAGGGTAGTTGTATTTTCAGCTTTTTGAGGCACCTCCACGCTGTTTTCCAGAGTGGTTGCACCAGCTTGCGTTCCCACTTACAGTGTAGGAGGGTTGCCCTTTCTCCACATCCTCGCCAGCATCTGTCATTGACTGACTTGTTCATTTTAGCCATATTGAACGGTGTGAAGTGGTATCTCATTCTGGTTTTGATTTGTATTTCCCTGATGCCGAGTGATGTTGAGCATTTCTTTCATGTGTCTGTTGGCCATTTGAATGTATTCTTTGCAAAAATGTCTGTTCATGTCCTCTTCCCATTTCTTCATTGGATTATTTGTTCTTAGGGTGTTGAGTTTGATAAGCTCTTAATAGAATTTGGACACTGGCCCTTTTTCTGGTATGTCATTTGCAAATATCATCTCCCAGATAACTTCTGACAGACATCTTTTGGCTTTGTTAACTGTTTCCTTTGCTGTGCAAAAGCTTTTTGATCTGATGAAATCCCAACAGTTTGTTCTTGCCCCTGTTTCCCTTACTTTGGCGATGTTCCCAGGAAAAAGTTGCTGCTGCTGAGGTCAAAGAGGTTTCTACCTGTTCTCTCCTCAAGGATTTTGATGGATTCCTTTCTCACATTATGCTTCTTCATCCATTTCCAGTCTATTTTCATGTATGGTGTAAGGAAATGGTCCAATTTCACTTCTCTGCATGTGGCTGTTCAATTTTCCCGACCCCAAGGCCAGCAGCTCCTTCTCTTCCCCGGGGGGCAGCGTGCTGTGCCTTCCTCACACTTGCTCCTGGGGAGCACGGTGACAGACGTGTGCAACCACGCTTCTCTCTCAGGCAGAAGGGATGCTAGGGCAAAGAGTATTTCGCTCCATGCGGGTATCTTCCACCATGCTACAAAGACTAGCTCAGGCAAGCAGGAGCATCCCCAAACCCAACTCTGATTTCCCAACGAATGCTGTGCTTTCCCAGGGGAGATGCCCAGGCTAAGAGGCTTTGGCTGTATGCGGGGTTTCTCCCACCACGAGACTGGGCTCAGGCAAGCAGCAGCCCACAGAATATTTCTCAGCCCATGCTGTGTTTTCGCAGTGGCTTTGGCTTGGAGCGAACAGCACTTCACCACTGCTTCCTCAGCAAGGCTTCAGTCGCGTCAGGGAAGAAGAGCTGCGGGAGAGCTGGTGCCTCTTGGGCCTTGCTTTCCCGGGCTCCATGTTCGCGTCCTGGGTTCAACCTGCCAGGCCGAACTAGGCAGACACAGCCACAACCGTGCAGTAGCGTGCGTAGCCTAGGATGCCACTCTATGCACACTACCATCTCCCGGTGTAGGCATCGCTTGGCCTTTTACTCTGGCGATCAGGCGGACTCGCAGACTAGGCCAGTGCTTTCCCCACAGAAAAGGAGAAGTGACAGGATCCCTGCACACCGCCCGTGCACTGAATAGGGAGCTTTGGGGGACTGTCCCCACTCCTTCCCCTTAAACCCCTTGCCTCCACCAAGCTTCCACATCCTGGAGGAAGACGGCATCTGATGGCCAGTTCTTTCTGGGCGTTGTTTCTCAAGTTCAGCATAGGCGCCTGGTGGCAAGCCCATGTCTCCACCATGGACAGGTGACCAAGGAGCTGCTGTCTCCTTGGGCCCGAAGGCTTGGGACAGGCATTCTTTCTGCCCAGACTCCTTCCTCAGAGTGGAGCCCTTTCACTTGCCCTAATCTTGCCCTCGTGTCTCCTTAGCAGCCAGGCTTCCGTCGATCTTCAGTGACAGACATGTCCCTTTCCTTAAAAATCTTTCCACAGGCGCCACTGCGCTTCTCTCTCAGGCAGAGAGGATGCCCAGGCCAAGTGGGTTTCGCTCCATGCGGGTCTATTACACCGGGTGGTGGAGACTAGCTCCGGCAAGCAGCAGGCAGCATCCCACAGACCCCACTCTGATTTCCTAAAGAATGCTGTGCTTTCCCAGAGGTTTTCAGCTTGGCCCGAACCGCACTTCACTGCTGCTTCCTCAGCAAGGCTTTGGTCGTTCACTCTGTCAAGGCAGGGAAGAAGAGCCGCGGGAGAGCTGCTGCCTCTTGGGCCTTGCTTACCCGCCTCTAAGTTCGCGCCCTGGTTCACCTTGCTAATCCGAACTATCAGACACAGTCACAAGCCTGCAGCAGCGTCCGTGGCCTAGCATGGGACTCTATGCCTATTACCATCTCCTGGCATAAGTAAGGCTTTGCCTTTTGCCCCGTGCTTAGGCAGACTCGGGGTCTAGCCAGTGCCTTCACCACAGGAGAGAGGAGGCGACAGGATCCATGCACAGGGCCCATGCACTGGGATGGGGAACTGTGGTGGACTGTCTCCACTCCTACCCCGGCACACCCCCTGCCACCCACAACGCTACCACATCTTGGTGGGAGACAGCATCTGACTGCCCGTTTCTCCATGGGGTTGTTTCTGCGAGTTCCGGGTATGGCACCTGGTGGCAAGCCCACGTCTGCCCTTGGGAGGCGAGAATTCTACCACTGAACCACCAATGCCCAAGTCTGCCATTGGACAGGTGGCCACGGAGATGCTGTCCCCTTGGGACTAGAGGCACAGGACAGGCCTGCTTACTGCACAGACTCCTTCCTCAGAGTGGAGCACGTGCCCCTGCCCTAGTCGTCACCTCATGTCTCATTAGCAGCCAGGCTTCCATCTCTCCGCACAGGGAGTGGGTGACACTTGTCTTGCCACTGGCCTGCTGTTCGAGCAACGGCAGGCTATCCAGCTTCCCCTGCGTTTCACGACCCCAAGAACAACGGCTCCTTCTCTTCCCCGGGGGCAGCGTGCTGCGCCTTCACCTCACTTGCTCCTGGGAGCTTGGTGACCGACGTGTGCAACCATGCTTCTCTCTCAGGCAGAGGGGATGCTAGGGCAAAGAGTATTTCGCTCCATGCGGGTATCTTCCACCGTGCTGCGGAGAATAGCTCAGGCAAGAGGCAGCAGCATCCACAAACCCAACTCTTATTTCCCAACAAAATTGCTGTGCTATCCCACGGGAGATGCCCAGGCAAAGAGGCTTTCGCTGTATGCGGGTTTCTCCCACCGCGAGACTGGGCTCAGGCAAGCAGCAGCAACCCGGAGAACATTTCTCAGCGCATGCTGTGCTTTCGCAGAGGCTTTGGCTTGGAGCAAAAAGCACTTCGCCTGCTTCTTCAACAAGGCTTCAGTCCCGTAGGGAAGAAGAGCTGCAGGAGAGCTGGTGCCTTTTGGGCCTTGCTTTCCCGGGCTCCAAGTTCGCGCCCGGGGTTCACCTTCCTAAGCCGAACTAAGCAGACACAGTCACCACCCTGCAGCAGCGTGCATTGCCTAGCATGGCACTCTATGCCTATTACCATCTCCTGGCGTAAGTAAGGCTTTGCCTTTTGCTCCGTCTCTTAGGCAGACTCGGGGTCTAAGTTACTGCTTTCACCACAGGGGAGAGGAGGCGACAGGATCCTGCACATAGCCCGTGCACTGGGATGGGGAACTGTAGGGGACTGTCTCCACTCCTTCACGGCCCACCCCCTGCCACCCACAACACTGCCACATCTTGGTGGAAGATGGCATCTGACTGCCCGTTTCTCCATGGAGTTGTTTCTGCGAGTTCTGGGTATGGCACCTGGTGGCAAGCCAAAGTCAACCCTTGGGACAGGTGGCCAAGGAGATGCTGTCCCCTTGGGACCAGAGGCACAGGACAGGTCTTCTTTCTGCCCAGACTCCTTCCTCAGAGGGGATCACGCGCCCCTGCCCAAGTCGAGCACTCAGGTCTCCTTAGCAGTCAGGCTTCCATCTCTCCGCACAAAGACCGGGTGACACTTGTCTTGAAACTGCCCTGCTGTTCGTGCCACGGCAGGCTATCCTGCTTCCCGAGCGTTTCCTGACCTCGAAGACAACGGCTCCTTCTCTTCCCCGTGGGCGGCGTGCTGCGCATTCCCCACACTTGCTCCTGGTGAGCGCGGTGACAGACGTGTGCAACCATGCTTTTCTCTCAGGCAGAGGGGATGCTAGGGCAAAGAGTATTTCGCTCCGTGCGGGTATCTTCCACCGTGCTGCATAGACTAGCTCAGGCAAGCAGCAGCAGCATCCCCAAACCCAACTCTGATTTCCCAATGAATGCTGTGCTTTCACAGGGGCGATACCCAAGCAGAGTCGTTCGCTCTATGCGGGGTTTCTCCCACCGCGAGACTGGGCTCAGGCAAGCAGCAGCAGCCTGCAGAACATTTCTCAGTGCATGCTGTGCTTTCGCAGAGGCTTTGGCTTGGAGCAAAAAGCACTTCGCCGCTGCTTCCTCAGCAAGGCTTCAGTCGCGTCAGGGAAGAAGAGCTGCGGGAGTGCTGGTGCCTCTTGGGCCTTGCTTTACCGGGCTCCATTTTCGCGTCCTGGCTTCACCCTGCCAGACCGAACTAAGCAGACACAGCCACAACCGTGCAGTAGCGCGCGTAGCCTAGGATGGCACTCTATGCACACTACCATCTTCTGGTGTAGGCATCCCTTGGCCATTTACTCTGGCGCTCTGGCGGACTCGCCACTAGGCTAGTGCTTTCTCCACAGGAAAGGAGAGGTGACAGGATCCACTCACAACGCCCTTGCACTGAAGAGGGAGCTTTGGGGGCCTGTTCCCACTCCTTCCCCTTTAAATCTCGTGCCTCCTCCAAGCTTCCACATCCTGGAGGAAGACAGCTTCTGATGGCCAGTTCTTTCTGGGAGTTGTTTCTCGAGTTCAAGGTAGATGCCTGATGGCAAGCCCACGTCTCCACCACGGACAGGTGACCAAGGAGCTGCTGTCTCCTTGGGTCCAAAGGCTCAGGACAGGCATGCTTTCTGCCCAGACTCCTTCCTCAGAGTGCAGCCCTGTCCTCTGCCCTAATCTTGCCCTCGTGTCTCCTTAGCAGCCAGGCTTCCGTCGCTCTGCAGTGACAGACGTGTCCCTTTCCTTAAGGCTCTTTCCACAGGCGCCACCGCGCTTCTCTCTCAGGCAGAGGGGATGCCCAGGCAAAGAGGATTTCGCTCCATGCGGGTTTATTACACCGTGCTGTGGAGACTAGCTCCGGCAAGCAGCAGGCAGCATCCCACAGACCGGACTCTCATTTGCCAAAGAATGCTGTGGTTTCCTAGGGGGGATGCCCTGGCAAAGAGGCTTTCGCTCTATGCGGTTTTCTCCATTGTGCTGCGAATAGTAGGCTAAGGCAAACAAGAAAAACAGCCCACAGAACCGACTCTGATTTCCCAGCGACTGCTATGCTTTCGCAGAGGTTTTCAGCTTGGCGGGAACCGCACTTCGCTGCTGCTTCCTCAGCAAGGCTTTGGTCGTTCGCTCTGTCGCGGAAGGGAAGAAGAGCCACAGAAGAGCTGGTGCCTCTTGGGCCTTGCTTTCCCGGGCTCCATGTTCTTGCCGGGTTTTACCTTGCTAAGCCGAACTAAGCAGACTCAGTCACAACAATGCAGCAGTGTGCGTGGCCTAACATGACACTCTATGCCTATTACCATCTCCTGGCATAGGTAAGGCTTTGCCTTTTGCTCTGGCGCTCAGGCAGACTCAGGGTCTAGGCCAGTGCCTTCACCACAGGACAGAGGAGGCGACAGGATCCCTGCACATGGCCCGTGCAATGGGATGGGGAAATGTGGGGAACTGTCTCCACTCCTTCCCTGGCACACCCCTGCCACCGACAACACTGCCACATCTTGGTGGAAGACGGCATCTAACTGCCCGTTTCTCCATGTGGTTGTCTCTGTGAGTTCCGGGTATAGCACCTGGTTTCAAGCCCAAGTCTGCCCTTGGGACAGGTGGCCAAGGAGATGCTGTCCCCTTGGGACCAGAGGCACAGGACAGGCCTTCTTTCTGCCCAGACTCCTTACTCAGAGTGGAGCACGCGCCCCTGCCCTAGTTGTCCCCTCATGTCTCCTTAGCAGCCAGGCTTCCCTCTCTCCGCACAGGGAGCAGATGACACTTGTCTTGCCAC
>NW_026740816.1:0-6746 GCF_022355385.1 Mustela nigripes
AGGTTCTTATCTGAAGAACTCTTGAGGATATGAAGAATGAGCGAGTCTGAGGCGCATTCTCAGGCTTTTGTCTCAGGATTTTGTATCAGTGATGGCCGTGGAATGTTGGGGAGGCCTCATGGCCATGGACGAATCTTGCTCTCTGTGGATTTTGCCCGATTCCAATGGTTGTTCCTCAATCTGTGGGATGGGAGGACTCCTTTCAGGTTTGTTACCTCAGGTGTCCCACCAAAGAGGAATTCTAAAGCAGAGCCCTGGGGAAGAGTGAAGGGACAACCCGAACTATGGTTAAAAATTGGGGACTAGGGGCATGGCAAGCACAATATGCTGTCCTTAGATACAGCCACTGAGAGGCCTTAAATGAGGACTGGACTCAGGCTGAAGGTCACAATGTGTTTGTGACCAATGTGGCCGCAAGCTTGGGCGGGGCCTCATGGGCCTCACTGGTTTCAATAACACTGAAAGTTGGACAACATGCCAACCAAAAGGTTTCTTTCCATGGGGAAAGAGTTCTGATTTCTACATTATTTTCAAACCTGGGCTGTGATTGGAGATAAGGTCTAGGTTCTGAAGCCTGAAAACCGAGGTTGAGAAGAGACGTCGACCTAAGGCCATGGCGGGTTGGATGTGCTCAATGTGCGGCCAGCTATCTGGGTGGGGCCAGGAGCTCCAGGCTCAGGCTGTGTCAGAAAAGGCATTATTGCCCAGGTCAGCCTATATATTTGGGGTACAGCCGAATGGCGTGCAGGTTGATCCTCATTTGGGGTTTCAGGGTAGCCCCAGAGGGCAATGTTTTTATTCTGGAGGGCAGGCAGAGTGCTGCATTGTAGTTCTGGAATGCCAAAATGGAGGGCTTGTGGGCCAGTAGTCTGAGGACGGAAGTCTGAGAACCCAAGCTAGTCCTAGGTTTCTGCGTGAGGATATGGCAGGCACAATCTACAGACCTGAATCGAGATCTCATGCATCTGAGTCAGGGCGAGGATCAGACGATCGCTCAGTTTTGACATTCTGTCCCTGATGGCCCCTTCTTGAAGGGGGGATGGATCATGAGGCCATGGGTGTTTTCCCACGATGGGCGTTGTGAGAAGCTCCCAACTGCAAAGATTCTTCTGCAGGGCAATTGAGAACTGTTGTTTAGCACCAGGACAACGATTCCTAGCAGGGTCTAAGGATAGATGATTGGGAAGCCCACCTAGCATTCCAATTGTCTGCACGCAACAAGACAGGTTAGATTTGCTGGATCTGGGGGAGCAACCGAGGAGGCTGAGTTGAAATGGACTCTCCTGTGGATGTGTCCTAATATGATTTTGTGTCTATGGAGACCTTAGAATGAAGCGGTGGCACTGGGGCCCTGAAGGGTTCTCCTAAATAGAGGCTTTCACAAAGATCCTTCGTGCAAGTTTCCCATGTGTAGATGAGATTTGTTCTGATGGGTTAGTCAAGAAACAGCCATATGCTGTTATTGAAATCCAGGCCTCTGAGGAGAGATGCCTGGAAAACAAAGCAATGGATCCGATAGGTGCCTAGGGGCCTGTTCCTTCCTTTTTACATCTGTGGACATCAGTCTACGGGTCTGAGTGCAGGTAGGTGCTCAGATGGGCCCAGATTGTCCCTGTTTTTCGTGGGAAGCCACAAATATTGGGATGCCCTCAGGGATTTTGGAGGTTTATCCTATTAGTAGGGTTGTGGCCATTGGAATGGGCACACACAATTGCCTTGGAGAGGGAAAGCACAGTCGTCAGGTTTGGCTCCGGGGGCCTGAGCCTGTAGGGTGTGTAGCCAGGGCTGTTTGGACAGTTGTCTGAAAACAAAACTCGGCTTATGTTTCGGGTAATAGGTATGGCAGGACAGATCTACAGACCATGAGGAGAACTCTTCGGGATATGAGAAAAGGGCGAGTGTGAGGCTCTTGCTCAATTTTTGTCGCTGGATATCGTGTCAGTCATGGTCGTGAAATTTCCAGGTGACTTCATGGGAAATAGACGAGTCTTACTCTCTGGGGGTTTGGCCCCGTCCAAAGAGTTTGGAGTCATTCTGTCGGATGGAAGAAGTCCGTTGTTCTGTTGTTGTTGATTTGTTTTGTTTTGTTTTTCAACCTCAGGTGTCCCACCAAATGAGGGATCCCAGAGTAGAGCCCTGGGCAAGGGCGACTGGATAACCAGAAATCTGGTTAAAAATTGGGACCTTGGGACATGTCAAGCCCATTATGACATCTAATGTTCCAGCCACTGAGAGGACGTACTAGAGGACAGGACTCGCGGTGAGGGTCACAGTGCGTGTTTATGCCCTCGTCACACTCAAGAATGGGCGTAGCCTCAGGGTGAATGCTGCTTTCTCCTACACTGAACGTTGGACAACATGCCAACCACAAGGGTTCTTGCCATGGGTAAGGAAGAGTTCTGATTTCTGCATCACAGTCACCCCTGGGCAGTGACTGGAAATAAGGTCTAGGATCTGAACCCTGAAAACTGAGGTAGGGAAGAGAAGATGACCTAAGGCCATGGCGGTTCTGATGTGCTCAGTGTGCGGTCGGCTGTCTGTGTGTTGGTCACGAGGTCCGGGCTCAGGTTGTCAGACATTGCATTAGTGCCCAGGTTAGACTATATATTTTGTGTGCATTCGAGTGCAGTGTAGGTTCTTATCTGAAGAACTATTCAGGATATGAAGAATGAGCGAGTCTGATGTGCGTGCTCAGGCTTTTGTCTCTGGATTTTTTATCAGCGATGGCCGTGGAATGTTGGGGAGGCCTCATGGGCCATGGACGAATCTTGCTCTCTGTGGATTTGGCCCGATCACAATTGTTTTTCGTCAATCTGTGGGTTGGGAGGACTCTTGGAGGTTTGTTAGCTCAGGGGTCACACCAAAAGAGGAATTCCAAAGCAGAGCCCTGGGTAAGAGTGAAGGGACAACCCGAACTACGGTTAAAAATTGGGGCCTAGGGGCATGGCAAGACCAATATGCTGTCTCTCCATCCAGCCACTGAGAGGCCTTACCTGAGGACTGGGCTCATGATGAGAGTCACAATGTGTGTTTGTGACCAATGTTGCCCGCAAGCATGGGCGGGGCCTCATGGGCCACACTGGTTTCAACTACACTGAAACTTGGACAACATGCCAACCACAAGGTTTCTTACCATGGGGAAACAGTTCTGATTTTTGCATCATTATCAAACCCGGGCAGTGATAGGATATAAGGTCTAGGTTCTGAAGCCTGAAAACCGAGGTTGAGAAGAGATGACGACCTAAGGCCATGGCTGGTCCGATGTGCTCCGTGTGTGGCCTGCTGTCCGGGTGGGGCCAGGAGGTCCAGGCTCAGGCTGTGTCAGAAAGGGCATTATTGCCCAGGTCAGCCTATATAGTTGCGGTACAGCCGAATGCCGTGCAGGTTGATCCTCATTTTGGGTTTCTGGGTAGCCCCAGAGGGCAATGTTTTTCTTCTGGAGGGCAGGCAGAGAGCTGCATTGTAGTTCTGGATTGCCAAACTGGAGGGCTTGTGGGCCAGTAGTCTGAGGACCGAAGTCTGAGAACCCAAGCTAGGCCTAGATTTCTGGGTGAGGATATGGCAGGCACAATCTACAATCCTGAATCGATCTCTCGTGCATCTGAATTCAGGGCGAGGGTCAGACGATCGCTCAGGTTGGACTTTCTGTCCCTGATGGCCCCGTCTTGAAGGGGTGGGTGGATCACGAGGTAATGGGGGTTTTCCCAAGATGGGAGTTTTGAGAAGCTCCCAACTGCAAAGATTCTTCTGTAGGACAATTGAGACCTGTTGTTAGGCTCCAGGCCAATGATTCCGAGCATGGTTCTAAGGATGAATGGCTTGGTAGCCCACCTCGCATTCCAGTTGTCTCCAAGCAACAAGACAGGTTAGATCTGATGGATCTGGGGGAGCAACCAAGGAGGCTGAGTTGAAATGGACTCTCCCGTGGATGTGTCCTTATATGTCTTTGTGTCTATGGAGACCTTGGAAAGAAGCGATGGCACAGGGGCCCTGAAGGGTTCTCCTAATCAGAGGCTTTGACACAGCTCCAACGTGCAAGTTTCCCATGTGTACATGAGATTTGTTCTGATGGGTGAGTCAAGAAACAGCCATATGCTGATATTGAAATCCAGGCCTCTGAGGAGAGATGCCTGGAAACCAAAGCAATGGATCCGATAGGTGCCTAGGGGCCTGTTCTTTCCTTTTAACCTCTGGGGACATCAGTCTACGGGTCTGAGTGCAGGTAGGTGCTCTGATGGGCTCAGATTGCCCCTGTTTGTCCTGGGAAGCCACAAATATTGGGATGGCCACAGGGACTTTGGAGGTTTATCCTATTAGTAGGGTTGTGGCCATTTGAATGGGCACCTACAATTTCCTTGGAGAAGGCAAGCACTGTCGTGAGGTTTGGCTCCAGGGGCCTGAGCCTGTAGGGTGTGTCGGCCAGAGCTGTTTGGACAGTTGTCTGAAAACACAAACTCGGCTTATGTTTCGGGTCATAGGTATGGCAGGACTGATCTACAGAAAATGAGGAGAACTCTTTGGGATATGAAAAAAGGGCGAGTGTGAGGCTCTTGCTCAAGTTTTTGTCTTTGGATCTCGTCTCACTCATTGTCGTGAAATTTCCGGGTGACTTCATGGGAATTGGACGAGTCTTACTCTCTGGGGCTTTGGCCCCTTCCAAAGAGTTTGGGGTCATTGTGTGGGATGGAAGAGGTCCGTTTTGTTGTTGTTGTTGATTTGTTTTGTTTTGTTTTTCAACCTCAGGTGTCCCACCAAATGAGGGATTCCAGAGTATAGCCCTGGGGAGGGGCGACTGGACGACCAGAAATCTGGTCAAAAATTGGGGTCTAGGGACATGTCAAGCCCAGGATGACATCTAAGGGTCCAGCCACTGAGCGGACTTACTAGAGGACAGGACTCACGCTGATGGTCACAATGCGTGTTTATGCCCTTGTCGCACTCAAGAATGGGCGGGGCCTCAGGGTGAATGCTGGTTTCTCCTACACTGAACGTTGGACAACATGCCAACCACAAGGTTTCTTGCCATGGGTAAGGATGAGTTCTGATTTCTGCATCACAGTCACCCCTGGGCAGTGATTGGAGATAAGGTGTAGGTTCTGAAGCCTGAAAACTGAGGTAGGGAAGAGATGATGACCTAAGGCCATGGCGGGTCTGATGTGCTCAGTGTGCAGTCAGCTGTCTGGGTGTTGGTCAGGAGGTCCTGGCTCAGCTTGTGTCAGACAGTGCATTAGTGCCCAGGTTTGACTATATAATTTCGGCACATTCGAGTGCCGTGTCGATTTTTCCCCCTTTATGCGGCCTGGGCGGCTAATTGGCAATATATTTTTTCTAGAGGGCAGGCAGAGTGCTTAATTTTCGGTCCAGAATTGCCAAACGTGAGGGCTTCGGCGCCAGGAGTGTGAGGACGGAAGTCTGAGATCACAAGCTAGACTACGGTATCAGGGTGAGGGCACGGCAGGTACCCCCTCTAGTTCTGAATCTATATCACATGCCTTTGATGTCAAGGCGAGGATCAGACGTTGGCTCAGGTTGGAGTTTCTGTGCCTGACGGCCCCTTCATGAAGGGAGCGGAATCTCGAGGCCCTGGAGGTTTTCCCACGTTGGGAGTTGTGGGAAGCCCCCTTCAAGGATTCCTTCTGCGGGACAATTGAGACCTGTTGGACAGCTCCAGGACGTCCCATATGGAATGACTCCAGAGCACCATTCGAGGATGGAGGCCTGGGAAGCCAGCCTCGCATTCCAATTGTCTCCTAGCAACAAGACAGTTTAGATCTGATGGATCTGCGGGAGCAACCGGGGTGGCTGAGTTGAAATGGACTTTCCCGAGGATTGGTCCTAATGTGTGTTTGTGTCCATGAGGGCCTTGGAATGGGGCGGTGGCACCGGCATCCTGAAGTATTCTCCGAACCTTTTGACATAGCTCCCATGCACACGTTTCCTTGTGGAGACGAGATTTGTTCTTATGGTGCCTCAAGAAAACCCCTATGCTGGTATTGGAATCCAGGCTTTAGAGGAGACATGCCTGTAAACCAAAGCAAAGGATCCGATAATGGCCTAGGGTCCTGTATGGTTAAATCTTCTTCTCTGGGGATATCCATCTACGGTATGAGTGGAGGTAGATGCTCAGCTGGTGTCAGACAGCACTTTTTTTGTCCCGGGCGACCTACACTATTGGGATGGCCTCCAGGGCTTTGGAGGGTTCTCCTAATTTATACGATTTTGGACAATGGAATGGGCAGAATTCCCATGGATTAGGTAGGCACAGTCCAAATGTGAGGCTCCAGGGGCCCCAGCCTAGAGGGTGTGTGGCACAGGACTTTGAGGACAGAAGTCTGAAAACACAAACTCAGCTTAGGTTTGGGGACGTAGGTATGGCACGCCTGATCTACAAACCATGGGAAAAACTCTTCACGATATGAAGAATGAGCGTGTCTGAGGCGATTGCTCAGGCTTTTGTCTCCGGATTTTGTATCAGCGATAGCCCTGGAATGTTGGGTAGGCCTCATGGGCCATGGACGAATATTCCCTCTCTGTGGATTTGGCTCGATCCCAATTGTTTTTCGTCAATCTGTGTGATGGGAGGACTCCTTTCAGGTTTGTTACCTCAGGTGTCCCACCAAAAGCGGAATTCCAAAGCAGAGCCCTGGGGAAGAGTGAAGGGACAACCCGAACTATGGTGAAAAATTGGGGCCTAGGGGCATGGCAAGCCCTATATGCTGTCTCTTCATCCAGCCACTGAGAGGCCT
>NW_026740817.1:0-6746 GCF_022355385.1 Mustela nigripes
TAAGGAGCCAAAAGAGTGATTTCAGGGCTGCCAGAGCACTTGGGAAGTGAAGAGGGAATCTTGGAAAGGAGAGAGCCACAAAGTGAGGAGACACAGAATATTCCTATAAATTCTGCCCAAATTCTTAATGGACCCCTGAATTGTTCATGGGTCTCCAAAAAGCCCAGCTGGAAAATTAAAAGAACTGAGCATATGCTGGCCTACAAAGTAAGTCTCAGTATGTTTCCTAAGACTGAAGTCTTTTAGATTATGTTCTCTAATGATGACAACATTAATTAGGAATCCAATATAAGATACGTACAACAGCCTTAAATATTTAGAAGTTAACACTTCTAAATAAGTAACAGCCAATGAAGAAACCATGGGGAAATGAGAAAATATTTCACACTAAATAGTAATGAAAATATAACATATCAAAACTTGTGTAACACATCTAAGGCAGCACTGGAGGGAAATTCACTGATGTAGTGTCTCTATTAGAAAAGAAGAAAGGTTTAAAATTCATTATATGAGTTTCTACCATGAGAAAAATGAGCAAATTAAGTACAGAGAAGAGAGAAAATAATAAAGATTTGAGCAGAAATAAATAAAATATAAAACAAGCCATAAGGAAAACTAACAAAACCAAAAGTTGTTACTTTGTAAAGTTAATAAAATCAATAAAATCCCTGGAAATACTGGTCAAGAAAAAAAAAAGAGAGAGAGAGAGAAAACAAGTTATTAAATCATGAAAACAAATCATCTATACTGAGGATCTGTTACCACTACTGATCCCACAAACATACAAATAGTCATAAGGACATATTATAAACAAGATTATGCCAATAAATTTGATAACTTAGATGAGATGGCCAAATTCCTTCAAAAACAAAATTTACCATAACTGACACCATGAAATAGAAAATCTGAATAGCCCTAGCTATTAAAGCCTTCCCACCAAGAAAACTCTAAATCCAGATGTTTTCACTCTTGAAATTTATCTATCAAAATTAAGGAATGTGCAATGTCCATCTTCTACAAATGCTCTCAGAGAATAGAGGATGAGGTAACATCCCCCACTACATGGCACGAAGTCACATAGGCCTCCTACAGAAATCAGACAAAGCCTTCACAGAAAAGAGAATTACAGGCGAATAGTCCTCATGAATACAGATATTAAAATCGTAAGCAGTCTATAGCGAGTAGAATCCAGCAAGAAGGAGAATCCATCGTGACTAAGTGGAGTTTGTCCCAGGAACACGAGGTTGTTCCAACATTTGAAAACCAATGTATTTCACCATTTAAACAGGAGAAAAATAATCTGATCATCTCAGTAGACGCAGAAAAAGAATTTAACAAAATTCAGCACCCATTCGTGATTAAGACACTTGAAAATTAGGAAAAGGAACTTCTTCAGTTGAATAAAACACATGGTCAAAAATTGTGTGGTTTACGTTGTACTTAATGGTAAACGTTGGATATTTAGGGAACAAAGAGTCTATGGTTTCTGCAGGGAGCTTACTAGTAGGACTCTGTGGGCCATGGGTTAGTCATTGGTTGATTATTTAAGACTGGAGAGGGAAATGTTCTAAACTCATGTTCTTAAGCTGAAATGTTTGTCTCTTCTTCAAACTGAAGAGACAGATATAGTATGGAAAAATTCCACATGAACAATGAATTTGGGCAGAAACATTGCTCCAAAAACTACTATGAACAATGAGACAGCTTAACCAAAATTTAAAATGCTCATGTCTAGAATATCCACTTCTAGGTTTCTAGCCCCACAGAAATAGGAATATGTACAAGGATGATCACTGTAGCATTATCTGTAATGGGGGGAAAAACTAGAGAAAAATTAAATTCCATCAATAGAATTTTCTCTTACTATGCAATACTCTATAGCCATTAAAACAAACGAATGCAAAGACATGAAAAATGTCCATAATATAGATTTTTTTTAATTTTGTTTTTTTTTTCACAATACAGCTTTTATTTTTTAAAAAAAAGCAAGTTGATATATAATATTTATAGTGCAAGCCCACTTTTCTTAAAGAATACTCTTTATAGGGAGGAGTCAAGATGGCGGAGAAGTAGCAGGCTGAGACTACTTCAGCTAACTGGAGATCAGCTAGATAGCTTATCTAAAGATTGCAAACACCTGAAAATCCATCGGCAGATCGAAGAGAAGAAGAACAGCAATTCTGGAAACAGAAAAACAACCACTTTCTGAAAGGTAGGACCAGCGGAGAAGTGAATCCAAAGCGACGGGAAGATAGACCCCGGGAGGAGGGGCCGGCTCCCGGCAAGCGGCGGAGCAACCGCGCACAAAATCAGGACTTTTATAAGTCTGTTCCGCTGAGGGACATCGCTCCAGAGGCTACCCGGGGCAAAGCCCACACGGTGTCAGCATGGCCTCAGGTCCCGCAGGGTCACAGAAGGATCGGGGGTGTCTGAGTGTCGCAGAGCTTGCGGGTATTGGAACGGGAAAGCCGGCTACAGAGACAGAGCCAACAGTAAGCTCGCAGCTCGGGGTGACCTTGAACCGGTCGCAGGCTCGGTGAGCTTGGAGCGCGGCCGGAGGTCAGGCAGACGGGAGTAACTGAGCGCTGTTCTCTGAGGGCGCACTGAGGAGTGCGGCCCTGGGCTCTCGGCTCCTCCAGGCCGGAGACCAGGAGGCCGCCATTTGTATTCCCGTCCTCCGGAACTCTACGGAAAGCGCTCAGGGAACAAAAGCTCCTGAAAGCAAACCAGAGCAGATTACTCACCCCGGCCCTGGGTAAGGGTGGTGTAATTCCGCCTGGGGCAAAGACACTTGAGAATCACTACAACAGGCCCCTCCCCCAGAAGATCAACAAGAAATCCAGCCTAGACCAAGTTCACCTACCAAGGAGTGCGGTTTCAATACCAAGGAGAGCAGCAGAATTCCAGAGGAGGAGAAAGCCAAGCACGGAACTCATGGCTTTTTCCCTGTGATTTTTTTTAGTCTTGCAGTTAATTTAATTTTTTTCTTTTTCATTTTTTGTTTTTTTTTCTCGCCTTCGGGTAAAATTTTTTTTTAACTGTTACCTTTTTCTTTTTTAACGATTTTTTACTAGTTTATCTAATATATATATATTTTCTTTTTTATATTTTTCTTAGGTGTTTTCTTTTTTTTAAATTCTTTTTTATCTTTTTTCTTTTTTTTTTTCTTTCTTCCTTTTTGAACCTCTTTTTATCCCCTTTCTCCCCCCTCACGATTTTGGATCTCTTCTAATTTGGTTAAAGCATATTTTCCTGGGGTTGTTGCCACCCTTTTAGTATTTTACTTGCCCCTTCATATACTCTTATCTGGACAAAATGACAAGACGGAAAAATTCAACACAAAAAAAGAACAAGAGGCAGTACCGAAGGCTAGGGACCTAATCAATACAGACATTGGTAATATGTCAGATCTAGAGTTCAGAATGACAATTCTCAAGGTTCTAGCCGGGCTCGAAAAAGGAATGGAAGATATTAGAGAAACCCTCTCGAGAGATATAAAAGCCCTTTATGGAGAAATAAAAGAACTAAAATCTAACCAAGTTGAAATCAAAAAAGCTATTAATGAGGTGCAATAAAAAATGGAGGCTCTCACTGCTAGGATAAATGAGGCAGAAGAAAGAATTAGTGATATAGAAGACCAAATGACAGAGAATAAAGAAGCTGAGCAAAAGAGGGACAAACAGCTACTGGACCACGAGGGGAGAATTTGAGAGATAAGTGACACCATAAGATGAAACAACATTAGAATAATTGGGATTCCAGAAGAAGAAAAAAGAGAGAGGGGAACAGAAGGTATACTGGAGAGAATTATTGGGGAGAATTTCCCCAATATGGCAAAGGGAACGAGCATCAAAATTCAGGAGGTTCAGAGAACGCCCCTCAAAATCAATAAGAATAGGCCCACACCCCGTCACCTAATAGTAAAATTTACAAGTCTCAGTGACAAAGAGAAAATCCTGAAAGCAGCCCGGGAAAAGAAGTCTGTAACATACAATGGTAAAAATATTAGATTGGCAGCTGACTTATCCACAGAGACCTGGCAGGCCAAAAAGAGCTGGCATGATATTTTCAGAGCACTAAACGAGAAAAACATGCAGCCAAGAATACTATATCCAGCTAGGCTATCATTGAAAATAGAAGGAGAGATTAAAAGCTTCCAGGACAAACAAAAACTGAAAGAATTTGCAAACACCAAACTAGCTCTACAGGAAATCTTGAAAGGGGTCCTCTAAGCAAAGAGAGAGCCTACAAGTGGCAGATCAGAAAGGAACGGAGACCATATACAGTCACAGTCACCTTACAGGCAATACAATGGCCCTAAATTCATATCTCTCAATAGTTACCCTGAATGTTAATGGGCTAAATGCCCCTGTCAAAAGACACAGGCTATCAGAATGGATAAAAAAACAAAACCCATCTATATGTTGCCTCCAAGAAACTCATTTTAAGCCCGAAGACACCTCCAGATTTAAAGTGAGGGGGTGGAAAAGAATTTACCATGCTAATGGACATCAGAAGAAAGCAGGAGTGGCAATCCTTATATCAGATCAATTAGATTTTAAACCAAAAACTATAATAAGAGATGAGGAAGGACACTATATCATACTCAAAGGGTCTGTCCAACAAGAAGATTTAACAATTTTAAATATCTATGCCCCCAACATGGGAGCAGCCAACTATATAAACCAATTAATAACAAAATCAAAGAAACACATCAACAATAATACAATAATAGTAGGGGACTTTAACACTCCCCTCACTGAAATGGACAGATCATCCAAGCAAAAGATCAGCAAGGAAATAAAGGCCTTAAATGACACACTGGACCATATGGACATCACAGATATATTCAGAACATTTCATCCCAAAGCAACAGAATACACATTCTTCTCTAGTGCACATGGGACATTCTCCAGAATAGATCACATCCTCGGTCCTAAATCAGGACTCAACCGGTATCAAAAGATTGGGATCATTCCCTGCATATTTTCAGACCACAATGCTCTAAAGCTAGAACTCAACCACAAAAGGAAGTTTGAAAAGAACCAAAATACATGGAGACTAAACAGCATCCTTCTAAAGAATGAATGGGTCAACCGGGAAATTAAAGAAGAATTGAAAAAAATCATGGAAACAAATGATAATGAAAATACAATGGTTCAAAATCTGTGGGACACAACAAAGGCAGTCCTGAGTGGAAAATATATAGCGGTACAAGCCTTTCTCAAGAAACAAGAAAGGTCTCAGGTACACAACCTAACCCTACACCTAAAGGAGCTGGAGAAAGAACAAGAAAGAAACCCTAAGCCCAGCAGGAGAAGAGAAATCATAAAGATCAGAGCAGAAATCAATGAAATAGAAACCAAAAAAACAATAGAACAAATCAACGAAACTAGGAGCTGGTTCTTTGAAAGAATTAATAAAATTGATAAACCCCTGGCCCGACTTATCAAAAAGAAAAGAGAAAGGACCCAAATAAATAAAATCATGAATGAAAGAGGAGAGATCACAACTAACACCAAAGAAATACAAACTATTATAAGAACATACTATGAGCAACTCTACGGCAATAAACTTGACAATCTGGAAGAAATAGATGCCTTCCTAGAAACATATAAACTACCACAACTGAACCAGGAAGAAATAGAAAGCCTGAACAGACCCATAACCAGTAAGGAGATTGAAACAGTCATTAAAAATCTCCAAACAAACAAAAGCCCAGGGCCAGACGGCTTCCCGGGGGAATTCTACCAAACATTTAAAGAAGAACTAATTCCTATTCTCCTGAAACTGTTCCAAAAAATAGAAATGGAAGGAAAACTTCCAAACTCATTTTATGAGGCCAGCATCACCTTGATCCCAAAACCAGACAAGGATCCCACCAAAAAAGAGAGCTATAGACCAATATCCTTGATGAACACAGATGTGAAAATACTCAACAAAATACTAGCCAATAGGATTCAACACTACATTAAAAAGATTATTCACCATGACCAAGTGGGATTTATTCCAGGGCTGAAAGGTTGGTTCAACATCCGCAAATCAGTCAATGTGATACAACACATCAATAAAAGAAAGAACAAGAACCATATGATACTCTCAATAGATGCTGAAAAAGCATTTGACAAAGTACAGCATCCCTTCCTGATCAAAACTCTTCAAAGTGTAGGGATAGAGGGCACATACCTCAATATCATCAAAGCCATCTATGAAAAACCCACCGCAAATATTCTCAATGGAGAAAAACTGAAAGCTTTTCCGCTAAGGTCAGGAACACGGCAGGGATGTCCATTATCACCACTGCTATTCAACATAGTACTAGAGGTCCTAGCCTCAGCAATCAGACAACAAAAGGAAATTAAAGCATCCAAATCAGCAAAGAAGAAGTCAAATTATCACTCTTTGCAGATGATATGATACTATATGTGGAAAACCCAAAAGACTCCACTCCAAAACTGCTAGAACTTATACAGGAATTCAGTAAAGTGTCAGGATATAAAATCAATGCACAGAAATCAGTTGCATTTCTCTACACCAACAGCAAGACAGAAGAAAGAGAAATTAAGGAGTCAATCCCATTTACAATTGCACCCAAAACCATAAGATACCTAGGAATAAACCTAACCAAAGAGGCACAGAATCTATACTCAGAAAACTATAAAGTACTCATGAAAGAAATTGAGGAAGACACAAAGAAATGGAAAAATGTTCCATGCTCCTGGATTGGAAGAATAAATATTGTGAAA
>NW_026740818.1:0-6736 GCF_022355385.1 Mustela nigripes
TTTTTTCCTTAATCTCCAGATTCCAGCGAATAAAAACATAGTATTGTTGTCTATTTAGTAATATTTTGTATTTTCAACCACTTAAGTTTTGTAGGAGGTCATAGTTTGTTTCAGAAACTTTGTCAAATAAGCTATCTCTTTTTGGAAGTATTAATCGATAAAAGAAGAAAACATATTCCTATTTGTTCAAGATACTTCTATATAAAACAGTCTACCTCAGATAAATTGAAACTTACTGGATAAAAAATGTACATTTGTGTATATTTGGTATGCTTTACCAAGTCCTGATTTTATATGCAATAGCAGTATAGCTAAACATTGCAGTATACTTTGACAGTATACTTTGATACCATCAAAGTTTATTGTGGTATAAATGTTAAAAATGCTAGTAGCTATTTGGAGGTAAATATTAGATAGTGATGTTTAATGAGATGGAATAAATGGCAAATACAAAATAAAATTCTCAAATAATTTTAAGGAAAATTAATTTCAATTTATTAGAAATCTTTTTTTTAAGATTTTATTTATTTATTTGACAGGCAGAGATAACAAGGCCAAGCAGAGAGCCTGATGTGGGGCTCGATCCCAGGACTCTGGGACCATGACCTGAGCCGAAGGCAGAGGCTTTAACCCACTGAGCTACCCAGGCACCCCTAGAAATCTTAATATAAGAATTATTTTTAAAAGTCTATGTAAGAAAATTTTGTAGAATGGTCAGTTGTAGAAAATCAATAACTAGAAGCATTAATTAAAAATTCTGTCACCATGCTGGGAAGTGAGAGGACATATGGACAAGATTTTAAAGATTTAAGTCATTTTGCAGATGTCAACAGGTAATTTGCCTTTATATTGGACAATTATTTTTAGTCCATAAACCACTGATACAGAAAAATGGTACCAAAATTATGGCCTTTCTGCAGAAATTAAACCGTGTATCTTTGTAAGAAATACTCAAACATGAAACATCATTTGGATTCAACTAAATATCATAAATATTATAATTTGTATATGTTAAAAACAGACATTTTCACATGGATAATCTTTTTTTTTTTCAAAATTTCATTTGTTTATTTGAGAGGGAGAGAGTGTGGGCACACAAGTGGGATGGAGCAGGGGTAGGGGCAGAGGGAGAAGGACAAGTCAACTCCCCACTGAGCAGGGATCCAAATTCTGGGCTTGGTCCCAGGATCCTGAAATCCCACCTGAGCTGAATGCAGCCACTTTAACAGAGTGAGCCATCCAGGCACCTCTTCATGTGGATTGTCTTAGGTCATCTTCACAAGGACCTTGTGGAGCAATTATTTCAATTTTAAAGATAAGCAGATTAGACTTAGAGAGTTAGAGAGTCTAAGGAACTTGTTCAGAATCTCAGCTACTTGATGGTCAATGTGAACCTTAACTGAGCTCTTCTATCCCCAAATATTGTGATTTTCCGACTACCTACACCAACTGAAGTAATTAATAGCCTCATTTGGACATCTCAATAAATATCTTATCTCTTCAGTAAATATCTACAAGATTTCTACTATTTCTGACATCTCTGTGTTACATCGTGGAGATTGAAGAGTTACCTTGACTGATCTCAAGTAAATTTTGTTCTTCTGTATGTTGTTTAATATATTGTTTTTCTATGGCTGCTTTCAAAACTTTCAAATGAAGCATACATTTGACTGTATGTGTGTAGATGTTATTTTTCTTACATTTACTATGCTTATGTTTTAATGAGCTTGAATTTGTACATTTATGTTTTTCACCAAATTTGAGAAACAAGCCACATTTCTTCATCCATTTATTCTGTCCCTTTATTTTTTTTTCCTCTCCTGGTACAATCACTGCATATATGTTAGGCCATCTTCAATTGTTGCACCTTTTCTGAGTCTGTTCATTTTTTGCATTTTATTCTCTCTTATCTAATTTATTATTTATCTGTCTTAAAGTTCATTTACTTTATCCTTGATATGTTGTTAATCCTGTCAGGTGAAATTTTTATTTCAGATTGTATTTTCCACTTTTTAATTTCTTTTTTATTCTTATAGCTTCTATTCCTTTGCTGAGATTTGTCTTTTTATTCATATTTTTTTATTTTTTTACTTTATTTTTTTATTTGTCTTTTTTTTCCATATCCATGAAGATATTTATAGTAGCTTGTTTAAAATCTGTTCTGATGCCAACATCTTGATCCATCTCTACTTTTGTCTTTGCTGATTGTTTTTTTCTTTGAGTGGGGCATTTTTCCATTTCATTGGAGTTTGTGTAATTTGGATTTGTGTTCTGGGTATGAATTATACATTGTAGAGATTCTGGATTAGGTTATATACTTTCAAAGAATGTTGTTGTTGTTGTTTTTGAGTGTGCAGTTTGACAGAACTCAAACTACATTTTTTTTCCCATGTGATGCATGGCAAGTTCGCCAAATATTTAGGCATAATGTGATTTTTCTACCTTATCTCTCTTTTTAGAAATCCTGCCCTCACTCTACTCTGTACCCTCTTAATTTTTCAGCTGTGTAGTTGTCCCAGACTCTGCTCTTCTTGGTTCATCAGTCTATTAAAAAATTTTTATCACATCCGTATTGTAGTTGCACAACATTGCACTAATGTTGGTGCTGTCTGTCCTCAGGCTCTGAGTGGTGAAACTAGGAAGCTTACCTAGGATTTTTCTCTTCTAGCAAGTGTTGACTTACCTGTGACATATGTCTGCTTTGCTCAGTCTTCAGTGACCTTAGATAATTGCTTTTCTTTACACAATACACTGTAGTTTATGGAATCATATAACATCTGGTGTTTGTACCTGGCTTCTTTTACTTAGCATAATGCTTTAAAATTAATTTGCAATGTTGTATATATAAGAGATTATTCCCTTATGTTCATATTCTTTTACTATTGAGTAGTATTTTGTTGTGTGAATATGCCACAATGTGTTAATCCATTAACTATTTAATGAACACTTGGGTTGTTTAGTTTGGGCTATTCTGAATAAAGTTCTTTAAAAATTCAAATAGAAGATGTTGGGTGGAAATATAGTGTTTTTTTTGGAAATACTTGGTCATGTGTAGGTGTTACATGTAACTTAAAGTATAATTTTTTTTTCAAAAGCAATGACATTATTTTATATTCCCATCAATAATGTTTGAGATTTCCTGTAGATCCACATTTTCACTTGGTATTATCAGTCTTTAAAACAGTAGTCATTCTAGGGGTGCCTGAGTGGCTATATCCTCAGAACCTATTCATCTTTTACCTGAAAGTTTGTACCCTTTGACCAACATCTCTCCATATTCCTCAGCACCTAACTCTTTGCAACCACCATTCTACTTTCTAAGTAGAAAGCCTTTTTCAGATTTCAAATATAAGAGAGAACACATGATATTTTTCTTTTCTGACTAATTTCACTTGGCATGATGCCCTCAGTTTCCACCCGTGTTGTTACAAAAGGAAGGACAGGAAAATACCAGGGACTGACACTGACAGAGTCACCATGATCTGGAGCAATGCTGATCAATGTTTCTGGGGGAAGACAATATAGCACTGCCTCTTGAAGTTTTCCGGCATCAAAGCAACACATGTTGCTTCTGCTCTTATTTTATTGACCAAAACAAATCACATGGCCCGACCTATCTTCAAAGCACATTCTTACCATGAATCTGGAAGGTTATTGGTTATTAGTCTTCATGTCAACCATCACTCATTAAAAATAACATTAGATAAGGATTCTAATTCAAAATGTGTAGCCTGCATAATCATTTTAGTCTTGTGGTTTTAAAGTCAAAGGTCAAAAGATTACGCATAATATTGGAATATTTAAGAGAACTTGATGTCCATCATGTCTATAAGTTTAATTTATTATGTATAGAGGAGTTAAATATATGAAAGATTTTAAATATGTTTGTAAAATGGACAATTAATTATCCAAATAGATATAGATGCAATTAAAAATATTTAAAGAAATCTAAACTAACATTTAAAAATTTTAAAAAGATTTTATATATTTATTTGAGAGGGAAAGAGACGGTGTGTGTGCGTGCATGGTCCTGAGAGCAAGGGGGAGGGGCAGAGGCAAAGGGAGAAGTACAGGCAGACATGATGGGTGAAGAGCCCACCTTTGGGCTTTCTCACAGCCCTGAGATCACCACCTGAGCCAAAACCAGAGTCAGATGCTTAACTGACTGAGCCACTCAGGTTACCTAAGCTAACTTTTTAATGTGTTTATAAAGTAATCTCAGTCTCCTGAGAAGTGATTGTTAATATTTTTTGAGTTGTAAATGGAGTAATAAATTTTGCCTGTTGAACTTAAAAATATAAGAATGAATTAGGTTTATGAATTTATTACTCAAATAAATAAATATTAATTTTTAAAACCAAAGTAAACTTGAACAAATGCTATCCTTTTTGTGTATCGAATTCTCACATTTAATACTAGTCAATGCTATTATAATCTCAAGGTCTCCTTTATTTTCCTTTCTGAGCACAAAAGCCTGTGAAATGAATACTATTAGAGATTTAGTATGAAGGACATACTAAAAATATATGTTATAACAGAGGAAGACCTGAAGATGCAGTGGGCTAAGTTTCTAACAGAATGATTATCTTTTCTTTTTAGCTTACATTAAAAAAGAGACAAAATTTTAGAAGGAAAAAATACCATGTTTTCAAGACTCTTTAACATTTCTTTTTTACAAGAATAACCAGTACAGGTTAAGTTGACGGGATTTAGTGTAAGTAAAGTACTTACTGGAATTGGATGAGGGTACAAAGAGAAGAAAAATATTATATTTGATGAAACCCACTGTGCACACTTCCTTTAAGTATGGGCCTATGCAGTGATTTACCTCTGATGAGTAAGAGCAAGTAAGATACTCAAAAACATATGAGACAATTTATGTAATATGTGTATATTTATAAATATACTTATTTATAAGTATAAATAAAGTATAAAGTATATATAAATATACTTATTTATAAATAAATATAAATATATTTATTTATGGCTTCATCTGTACCACAAGAGAAATTGTAATGACTCTGCAACGACCACAAATCTTTTGCATATAAGTCAAAGTGTCTATTCCATATGGCTTAGGAATATGTGTAAAGCTTCCATATGGGAAAAAGATTTTCTGATACCCAAATAAAGAATCAGGCATCAAAGAACCTACTGAAAAGTTTGGCAAATATTGACAATTGTCACAAAACTTTGAATTCCAATTTGAAAGTCTATATATTATATTTTGCAATATTCTCTATCATTTTATATTAGAGCTGTTCAGAACTTTCTTCCAAAGCCAGGGGGTTTAATATATGATTATACCATATAAACAATGCATACATGTATATGGATGTATATATTAGCATTCATTTCAGTTTGCTTCCAGTTTACATATCCTACTAGATACCCCAGTGACTGGTTATTGCTCTCACAGTGAAACTAAAGAGATGCCAACTCTCTTGAAGCAAAGTCCAAAGCTTTAGACTAATGCTTATATATTTGATTTATATAGTTTATTTCTCCCAGAGTGTTCATTTTAAATTAACTCCACGTTGAAATAAGTAATCATGCTAATAGCTGACAGGGCTAGGTTAGGCTGACTTTGTCTTCATGTCATTGACAGTAACAAGAAAAAAAAAGAAAGTCATAGATTCCTTTTTTAAAATACATTTTTTTCTTTAAAAGTATTTATTTAAGTTTTTTTCAATTTTTCCGTTTTTTTTTAAATTTTTATTTTCAGCATAACAGTATTCCTTGTTTTTACATCTCACCAGGTGCTCCATGCAATATGTGCCTTCTCTAATACCCACCACCTGGTTCCCCCAACCTCCCACCCCTCACCCCTACAAATCCCTCAGATTGATTTTCAGAGTCCTTAGTCTCTCATGTTTCACGTCCCCTTCCAATGAATTTAATTTACATTTTAAATTTTAATTTGTTTTTTAAATTTTAAATTTAAATATATTTAATTTAAATTAATTTAAATTTAATTTCATTTTTTTCTTTTAAATGCTGATAAATGCTGTCAGCCCCCAAAACTGTGGTCACATAAAGCACATGCAAAATGAGAAAATGGAATGCAGACTCACAAAAAAGAACCATTTTGCTTTTCTAGGTCCTTGTTTTTAAAGAGTATAAAATTTACTTTCCCAAAAAGGAACAAATTCAGAAGGAAAGAGTAGGACAAAAGTCACCTTCATCAGCCTATAAACATATACTCAAACCAAAAACACTGTAAACTGCAAAAAGATGCCAACTGTTTTTAAAAATAAATGGCAGACGGCTTTAGGTAAGAATAACTTTCATGGAAATTGAGGAGGTAGAAGTGTTCAAATTTTTCAGGAGGCAGCAAAAGCATGCGAATCATATTCTTTTTTTTTTAAGATTTTATTTATTTATTTGACAGGCAGAGATCACAAGTAGGCAGAGAGGCAGGCAGAGAGAGAGAGGAGGAAGCAGGCTCCCCACTGAGCAGAGAGACCAATGTGGGGCTCGATCCAGGGACCCTGGGATCATGACCTGAGCCAAAGGCAGAGGCTTTAACCCACTGAGCCACCCAGGTGCCCTGCGAATCATATTCTATTGAAAGGAAGGAAGACTGAGATTCTGAACAACAATGTTTTATTAGGCAAAAAAGAAAAAATCAAAAAGTATATGTACATATAAATATAAATGTAAATATAAATATATATAGAGAGACATACACACACACGTGTGTGTGTGTTTGTGTGTGTATGCATATATACTATCC
>NW_026740819.1:0-6734 GCF_022355385.1 Mustela nigripes
AGGGGAAGGGAGGTTTCAGTGGAGTTTTCATATGCTAACGAGGGCCTACAAGGTGCCAGGATGTTCCAGGCCTGCCGGAGGCCTTGCCCTTGCTGCTGGATCAATGTTGTCTTTAGACCAGCCATTAACATTAAGATAGTTGGGAGACTTTTTGGTGGGGTCTCACAATCCTGCTATCAATCGTCTTTGTTAGTGAGATTTAGGACATTTGTAAGCCAAGGGAGACTCCTGTCTAGCTGGATTGTGAGCTCTGCAAGTTAACTATTTGCTTATTGTTCATGGCAGTCAGGGCTGCCTGGGGATGCTACACTTATGGAGGGGAAAGGGTGAAGAGGGGGTGCAAGGCGACAGCTCTTGCTTTGTCCTCAGCCAGCCTCCTGCTCCCTCATCATTCCCCCCTGAACAATTTTGACCCTTAAATCTTTAAGGTGGTTGAAGGTGGAAGGTCTCATCTTCTGTAACTTCTTCGTGCTGAATAGGGGCGTAGAGCTGTCCCTACCTGCTCGGGTCAATATTGATCAGTGGAGGAATGTATAGGGGAGTTACGAAAGGCGGAGGCAGCTGAATCCAGCGCTGACAGTGAAGAGGCGTCCTCGCGCGCAACAAGGATCATCTGTCATGGTGAAGTCATTGTAGCAATGGAGTCTCGGCACCAAGTAGAGAAACATGGAACAAAGCAACATATTAAGGTTAATAAGGCGATAAGAATGAGAAGCCCGAAAAGGAGATTTGGCCATAGCCCTCCTTCAAACCAGGAACTTAACCATTCACTGAGAGAGAGAGAGGGATCTTGTAGGGCCTTAATCTGGGTATTCATATCTTTTATTAGTCCTGTGACATTTTTGTGATAGTCTGGAATGTACACACAACATTCTGTCTTGATAATTGCACATGTGCCACCCTGTGCTGCTGTCAGGACATCTAAGGCCATCCTATTCTGTAGGACTGCCTGGCGTATTTGTGACACTTCAGTATTAAGTAGGGAGATGCCATTTAGTGGATCATTGAGTGCCTTTGTAGTATATTTATTAAGGGCTTCTACATGCCACATGACATCCTCTAGTCCCGCAGATGGAACAGAAATGGATGCTAAGTGATCATACCATTTAAAAACAGATTGTGTCCATCTTTGTTTCAAGTTGGGGGATTAGCTGGAGTTGTAATGGTTTTAGTAATGCGCCCATGAATCCAGGAAAATCCTAAAGTACAGCGACCTATCCACCTTGGAGGAAGCCAGGGCCACAGGTTGGTTCCACATATCCAGTGGGTTCCGTTTGGAGCTGGCCATCTAATGCCAGGTCGCCTTACCCAGTCAGTAGCAAAACATTCAGTAGCCTGGAGTACTATTATTTGGGAACACATTTCTAATGATAGCCATCCTCGATACTGTGTGTTATTTGTCCAAGTATCCTACGTATGATTCTTTTGTTCCCAGCATAAAACTGCCTTTTAACTGAGCTGTCCAATCGTGGGTGTGAACCACAAATATGTATCCCGGATCTGATATATGCCATCTTCAGTATAGCGATAAGGAGGGTTTTGTAACTTAGGCCCATATTTGATTGGGGAGTTATGGCTTGATAGCAATCCCCTTTCCTTCCAAATAGCTCCATGGGCATGTAGTACCAGGAAAGCATATTTGGAGTCAGTATAAATGTTAATTCTTAGACTTTGGCAATTGCAAAGTGCTAGTGAGCACTATGGTACACCTAGCTTTTCTTATTTTTTTCTATGAAAACTACTGTCATCAGAAAACCAACTGTCATTCATATTTTTAACAGGGGCATCTTAAATCTGGACAAATAGAGTAAGCAAGATTAATAACCTTTTTTGCTCTATAGAGAAAGAAGTACAGTGGTCAGGTTCAGGCATACAGGTAACTAGGTTTAAAGTTCGACAAGTTTTAAGTATTATTTCTGGCATATCTGTAAGTATGGCCCAATATTTAATTAGTTGGCCTCCATCACACACTGGTGGCCTTTGATTTCTAAGACAAATCTGGACCTGATGTGAAGTCATTACAGTCAGGGACTGTCCCATAGTGAGCTTTGAGGCTCTTTTATGAGGGCTGTTCTAGGTTTTGCTAAAGCATCTATTTGCAATTGCACCTCAACGGAGGTGGCCTCTAGGATAAATATGACAAAGGGGTGAAACCAATAAGAAGACCTTTGAGTGGTCCAGCCTTAACAATATCCTGATTACAGAGGATCACTGGCAAGTGAGAGAAAACTTGTCAAGAGATAAGGGGAGTCCCCCATGGATCATTCAATCCACTCATAAAGAAAGTGGGGTCATCCATTATCTCCACAAGTCCATAGTTAATCCTATGGAGTGTGGTATGGTGGCTTTTAGGCAATTTCATTATCCCAGCCACACACAAGGTATTAGTTAAGTTATATAATTTGTAGGAAATTAATCCCATTTTCCAGTTGTTTAATCATGTGCCGTGGGGTCTGCGAATATCCCCACAAAACAGTAAGATCGACTAAAGAAGCTACTGTACAACTTCTCTGAAGTTTACCTCAAATTGTTTAGCATAGGTAAACAAACATTTAAAGACAATCAAATCTAGAATTTAACATCCATAAAGGTGTTACTAAAACAATTTTTCTCTCTAAAATAACCCTCATTTACAGAGATAGCCAAATCAGGACTAATTCACTTGTGAAACAAGTCCAGTTTTAACAAACTTGGCCTATTATTTACATAAGCTCAGCAAGAACAGTGAGTGTGATCAATAGATCTTTTAGAATCTGCTTTGCTGGAACTTTGTATAAGGAATCTCTACGTTGAACTTTTAGTAGCCTCTCCGGGCCAGAAGCCACGCCACATACTTGCCATCAGGCATGCCTGCAATACCTGTTAATTTGGGCGAATGCCTCTTCTGAGTCTCCGCACCTACCAAAGAGTGACATTCTTTACTCACCTGGTGAGGCTGCTGGGAACTCTGTAAGCAAGGTATCAATCAGGCCAACAGTCCCAAGGGGCTTTATGGCTCCAGGTTTCATAAAGTCAACCTTAGTTCCTTTAAAGCTGTCTGGTCATATCTGAGTCTATGCATGTCTTTCTCAAATATGACATTCCAGCCAAAGCCTTGGTAAAATAACCCATGTTTCCAATGGTGTCCTGTTAAAGGAGAACAGATTCTTATTGAACTTATGCAAATGACTGATTGCCATGGAAGAAAGAATACTTAACTGAGACCTTTTGGTTTCAGAGGGTTCAGATAGAGAGAAAAGGTGAATGCTTTGAGCACTTTTACAAATGAGCACTTTTACATCTCTGTAAAGTTACAGATAACTTAAGAAAAAGTATCCCTAGTCTGGAAGAGCAAACATTAGAGAGAACCAGCAATGTTTAAAGTAAGACAAAACATTAAGAGACACAACACTATAATCTTTTAGTTCATTTAGTCCCAGGTTACTAATTCTGGTGAATGCGGCTTTAGTCCGTTTTGGAAATTCTTACCCATTTCAGTTTTAGGATTTTCAAGCATATCAAATATCTATATTTGTCCTGAAAGTCCTTTACAGGAATCTCCTTGAAGATAATTTTACAAGAGAATTAAAACAATTATAAATGACAAAAATTCAGAATGGATATGGTTAGAGTTGATGAGGAGTGTTTATACAATTTAGCTGCAAGGAAATCAGGTTACAATTTCTGTGACACATAACATTCCCATAATTACAGTATCAAGCGGTGATCTCTCAAAACGTTAAAACTTTAGGAAGTGTGTAGAATCTCTAGAATAGTTATAGTATTTTCCCAAATGTAACCCAATGTTTGTCACTGGTTCAGTAGTACTTCATGAGCAACTTCACATACCAAGGAAAAGCATGAGTTAAAGAGATTTACAATTTAAATCTTGTCAACATTTGCTAAAATCTTAGAAAGTGTTGAAGCACATGCCTAAATATAATTAGGGATGTTAAACACCTGATAAAACAAAGCATAGAAACTGGTTTTTCTGGGCAGGCAAAGAGAAAACCATTTACATTTTCTTAACAGCAGATCAATTGATCTAAGAAAACACTGTCCTTTTGAACAGAGACAATTTCAGTCTTGTACCAACGTACCTTTAAAACCCATTCATTTCAATCTTCGTTCATTCTTGACTATAGCTAAAATTCCTTTTCTGAAGATTTCCCTTCACAAACCTTCTACAACTTTCCTTTGCATTCAGGTTTTGTCCCAAGTCATTTCTTTCTAAACAACCATCTCATTTAGGACAAAATTACCTTCCCTTACCTTCCACAAAATGTATTCCCATTCCTTAAGTCTTTCTCTTACATATCTCCTACTTTCCTACATACAGAGTTTCCCTTTATTTCCATCAGTCTTAGTTACACTAAGCAGAACTTTGTATTCTTAGAAACACCTTTAGTTATTAACCAATTGTGAACTGTTACAACAATTCTTTAGATGACAAATTTATGAAACAGTGCAAATTTATGAAAAGTGCCAAACACGTTTACCAACAGTTTTAAATACTCTTAGTTTCTTTGCAGTAAGAAGTCAAAAGCACAAACCTACATCCAGTAATTAACGACTTAGCATTTTATCCTGTTTGGTTAAGATACAGGTGTCCACAATTTAATTCCATTTGTCATCCAAGCAAAACTTTAAAAAACTTTCAGGTTACCAAAGACTTTGAAAGCTACTTCAGCAATTACCCATTAGAAATTTGAGACAGACAATTAACCATCAGTTTTGTCATTTCTTTGCTAACAAATTTTAATAAATAACACAAGCTTATTTGACCTTCAGTAAACTTCGAAGTTTCACATTTACTGCTGATAACTTAAAAGACACGTCTTTCTTAATTAAACCAACAAATTTAACTTAGTTCCAATAGCGATTTACATTCCACCTGGGCCCACTCCAATTTGAATGTTTACCTGAGACATGCGTGGGAAGATCTGGAGTGGGGGTGTTCTTCTTGCTCCATGACAGTGAAGAGAGAAGGAGCCGTGGTGCATGATTTAGAGGCTAGTCATGCAGGCTGCACGCACCTTGGTGCAGAAACAGAAGGGGAAAACAGAGGAAACAAAGTGCTGCCACGAGGCAGAGAAGGGATTCCCGGTTTCAGAGCTCATAAGCCCCAACAGAGGAGCAGATGCCATGCTTTCCCACCAGCCGGGGGGGAGGGGTTAGGCAGTCCAATTCAGGCCAGAGAACACAGGGAAACTTCCCCGAAACAAAGAGAGTTTCGGCAGCTGCTTGGGAATATTCCTTATGGTCTCTGTCTCGAGTTAGACCAACCCCAGTTGGCTCCAGTTATAGCCATTAACACGGGACGTGAGTGAGGGAGAAGCCCCCACATCTATTAAGAGAAACCGAGAAATAAAGCCAGAGTCCCCTTTGCTAGGGATGGCCCAGCAACCTGGGTTTACTAGAAGAAGGCTTATTTACGTAATTACCATCCAATATGTCAGGAGAAAGTTTACTAGCTGACTCATTTGGGCAAACACATTCCGCAAAAGCCCCTTAGTCTGGGGTCCTGGTATAGAGCAATAAAGGCCTAGGTATGAGCAGTGAAGGTATCCTAGGTCCATTTGCCCTGTTTCCTGCAGAGGAGATCTAACTGATAGATCCCACTGAGGCCATGCAGTGTTACAGGAGCTCAGTCCTTTCCTAAGTTTTGCAATCCAAATTATTTCCAGTGGGTTAAAAGGCACCCCAAGGTAGAGTCCTTGGGAACTGAAGAAGCCTACTGAGGCCATGCTTCCATAAAAGTAAAGAAGGTCCATTACCAAATCCCCCCTGACTCCTGGGTAGCGTCCCACGCAGGATATGTCAGAGGTTCCTGTGTGTCAAAAGCGACCAGAGGCGTCCCTCAAGATATCGCTATTGATCACCATCCTGCCTTCCCTGGGAGGACTGTCCTGCCATAAAAGGCCCTGGAGGGGTGCCGGCGTCCCTCCACTTCCCCATCGCATCCTAGGCTGCTGATGGGTGCCTGGTGAATGGACTAAAACGCTTGTGCCATGCTATCGTATGTCCTGAAGACTGCATACTGTTTTGCCATATTAACCCATGGAAATGCTAGAGAAGTTTGGCAAGGGGAAATTACCCAATTTCATAGCTTTAGGCGGTTTGCAGAAGACACTGACGAGAAACAGTAAAGTCTGAAATCCATCATGGTCTATGCGACATTCCAACACATGTGGCCCTTGCAGCCAACTTCCCTAGGAAACGGTGCCCGGTTGCGTTTTAATTCAATCGGGTACTGGTTTCGGCCTGCTCCCAATGGAGGTCCCGCGGCCAGAAGTGGCTAGACCGGGCATGTGGAGGGGATCACATTAGATCAATCAGGAGGAAACCTCACACGGGGAGTCTTAAGATTGGCAGCCGTCCTGGTGACTTAGTTGGCTGTCCCGTGCCCAAGAGAGACAACTTTCTATAAGAACAGGAATAAAGAGAGGCCATCAAGTTTCTGGGTCTTATTGCCATTCCGGCCAGGGTACTAACTTACAGCCAAAAGGCAGACACTCTCCTCCCCGTGGAGTAGCCACGAGCTAGAGGATTACAGCCTGAGCAATTGACATGCAAGTGTTCCAATAAGCCCATACTCCTTGAAAAAGCCCCTGAAATCAGAGTAAATGGAGAGAAAGTACTCACCAATTTTGCACTGAAGCTCAGAGTCCAAATGTAAAGACTCACAGCCCCACGTTGGGCGCCATATGATGAAGTTCTAGAACCTAGGTGAGGTTTGGTGGGCTGAGGTCCGG
>NW_026740820.1:0-6723 GCF_022355385.1 Mustela nigripes
CTCGTCTCCACAAGGAGACTTGTGCATGGGAGCTATGTCAATAGCTTAGGAGAATACTTCAGGGTCCCGGTGCCACCGCCCCATTCCAAGGACCCCATGGACACAAACACACATTAGGAACGATCCTCAGGAAAGTCCATTTCAACTCAGCCACTCGGTTGCTCCCGAAGAGCCATCAGATCTAAACTGTCTTGTTGCCAGGAGACAATTGGAATGCTAGGCGGGCTTCCCTGGCATCCATCCTCGAATGGTGCTCTGGAGTCATTCCATATGGGATGCCCTGGAGCTGTCCAACAAGTCTCAACTGTCCTGCGGAAGGAATCCTTGAAGGGGGCATCCCACAACTCCCAACGTGGGAAAACCTCCATGGCCTCGAGATTCCACTCCCTTCATGAAGGGGCCATCATGCACAGAAACTCCAACCTGAGCCAACGTCTGATGCATGAGATATTGGTTCAGATCTGCAGGGGGTACCTGCTGTGCCCTCGCCCTGAAACTCAAGTCTAGCTTGTGTTCTCAGACTTCCGTCCTCACACTCCTGGCCCCGAAGCCCTCAAGTTTGGCAATTCCGGACCCACAATGCAGCACTCTGCATGCCCTCTAGAAAAAAAATATTGCCTAATGAGCTGCCCATGCAACTTAAATGAGGATGAACCTACACGGCACTCGACTGTACCCAAATTATATAGTCTAACCTGGGCACTAATGCACTGTCTGACACAACCTGAGCCCGGACCTCCTGACCAACACCCAGACAGCTGACTGCACACAGAGCACATCAGACCCGCCATGGCTGTAGGTCATCATCTCTTCCCTACCTCTGTTTTCAGGCTTCAGGACCTAGACCTTATCTCCAATCCCTGTCCAGGGGTGAGTGTGATGCAGAAAATCAGAACTCCTCCTTACCCATGGCAAGAAACCTTGTGGTTGGCATGTTGTCCAACGTTCAGTGTAGGAGAAACCAGCATTCACCCTGAGGCTCCTCCCATTCTTGAGTGCGACGAGGGCATAAACACGCATTGTGACCCTCAGCATGAGTCCTGTCCTCTAGTAAATCCTGTCAGTGGCTGGACCGTTAGATGTCATAATGGGCTTGACATGTCCCTAGGCCCCAATTTTTAACCAGATTTCTGGTTGTCCAGTCGCCCCTCCCCAGGGCTCTACTCTGGAATCCCTCATTTGGTGGGACACCTGAGGTTAAAAAACAAAACAAAACAACAACAACAAAAAAACGGACTTCTTCCATCCCACAGAATGACCCCAAACTCTGTGGACGGGGCCAAACCCCCAGAGAGTAAGACTTGTCCATTTCCCATGAAGTCACCCGGAAATTTCACGACCATGAGTGACACGATATCCAGAGACAAATACTTGAGCAAGAGCCTTACATTCGCCCTTTTTTCATATCCCAAAGAGTTCTCTTCATGTTCTGTAGATCAGTCCTGTCATACCTATTATTTGAAACATAAGCCGAGTTTGTGTTTTCAGAAAACTGTCCAAACAGCCCTGGACTACACACCCTACAGGCTCAGGCCCCTGGAGCCAAACCTGAGGACTGTACCTGCCCTTGCCAAGGGAATTGTTTGTGCCCATTCCAATGGCCACAACCCTACTAATAGGATAAACCTCCAAAGTCCCTGAGGCCATCCCAATAGTGGTGGCTTCTCAGGACCAACAGGGGCAATCTGAGGCCATCTGGGCACCTACCGGCACTCAGACCCGTAGACAGGTGTCTCCAGAGGTAAAAAGGAACGAACAGGCCCCTAGGCACTAATTGGATCCATTGCTTTGGTTTCCAGGCATCTCTCCTCAGAGGCCTGGATTTCAATACCAGCATAGGGCTGTTTCTTGACTCACCCATCAGAACAAATCTCATCTACACATGGGAAACTTGCACGTTGGAGCTGTGTCAAATCCTCTGTTTTGGAGAACCCATCAGGGCCCCAGGCCACCGCTTCATTCCAAGGTCTGCATAGACACAAAATCACTTTAGGACCCATCCACAGGAGAGTCCATTTCAACTCAGCCTCCTCGGTTGCTCCCCCAGATCCAGCAGATCTAACCTGTCTTGTAGCTAGGAGAAAGTAGTAATACGAGGTGGGCTACTCAGCCATCCATCCTTAGAACCCTGCTCGGAATCGTTGGCCTGGAGCCAACCAACAGGTCTCAATTTTCCTGCAGAAGAATCTTTGCAGTTTGGAGCTTCTCACAATTCCCATCGTGGGAAAACCCCCATGGCCTCGTGATCCCCCCTCCTTCATGAAGGGGCCATCTGGGACATAAAGTCCAACCTGAGTGATCGTCTGATCCTTGCCCTGACTTCAGATGCACGAGATCTTGATTCAGGTCTGTAGATTGTTCTTGCCATGTCCTCACCCAGAAACCTAAGCCTAGCTTGTGTTCTCAGACTTTCGTCCTTAGGTTTCCCTGGGCAGAAGGCTCTGTCTGACACAGACTGAGCCACGACATCCAGTCAGCCACCCAGGGATGGGCCCCATTTCCTGAAGATGTGACTTCCTGTGGCCTGAAACCAACATCTCTACTCAACCTGGATATTCAGTCCTCTGTCCCAGACCGTAGCTCAAATCCATTCCTATGGGGGAACCTGACACACAAGAGTACTCCTCCTTCCCAACTCTTTGAGTGGCAACCAGCTGCATGGCCCATGAGACCACGGTCACACATGGAAGACTCCCTGGATACAAACAGGCATTGTGATCCTCAGCGTGAGCTTGCTTCCAAACAAAACCCTGCAGTAGCTGGATCAGGAGCCCACAGAGTGGGACTTCCAGGTCCCTAAGGCCAAATCCTCACCCTTGTTCATGTTTTCCAGGCACCCAGACCCAGAACCTGTCTCTGGAATCCCTATTTGGGTGTCCTCTGAGACGGAAAACAACAGTCTTCCCTTCCCTCAGAGACACCAAACTCTTGGGAGCTGAGCAGAATCCCCAGAGGTGAAGAATTTCTCATGGACTCATGAAGCCACCCCTACCTTTTGTGACCATCCCGGACACACACCCGACAGAAGAACCTGCACTATGACACCTTAATTTCAGTACACTATGAGCTGCCCTCAGGGCCTGAACATCGGACCTGTGATCACCTCGGCCCTCACTCTAACCCTAGTTTGCTTTTGCAGATATCTCTCCCCAAAGCGCTGGCCCACATGCCCCCCCACGATGGGGCCTATGGTGCCACACCAGATGACTGTCCTTACACTCCCAAAGGAAACTCTGCCCTTCACGTTTGCCCAAACCCTGAAGATTAGGAGCAAAGTAAAATCCCCTGAGCCCACCTCAATTTCGAAGAAGGCTCTGGACCCAAATGCACATTCTGACACACAATGAGCCACTGCCTCCAGGCAGACATCCAAATCCAAGGGCCTGAGTCAGAAGTTTGAACCTACCATGACTATAGGACTTCATTGATACCCCAGTTTAGATTTTTAGGCACCTGTTCCCAGAGGCCTGTTCTCCAATACTGACTTATATTCCAACATGTGTTACTTGAGCCACACAACAGAACCGCTTCTGTCCCCAAAAGTATACCTTGCTCTTGGTATCTGTGTCCATGTCTCAGTGTAGGAGAATCCTGCATGGCCTCTGACCACCCCAACATTCTAACGTCTCCCTGGATACAAACCAGCATTGTGATTCAACAGCATGAAACTCCATGTCAACTCAGGCCGCTTGGAACTTCACCCCAGAGCCACCAGATCGAACCTGCCATGTTCCTTGCCTGCAGTGGTCAATGGAGTTGTGCTTTTCAGGCATCCCTGCGGGAGAGCTCTGCACCCAAACTTTCCATATGGGGGACACTGGAGCAAGCATACCAGACTCACCCTGTCCAGTAGAAGGAAACCTTGCTATTTGGAGCATCTCACAAGCCTCAGGGTGGGAAATCCTCCATGGCCTCGTGACACCACCCCTCCATTTGGTGGTCATTGTAGACACAAACTCCAGTGTGAGCAAGCATCTGACATCTGCCCTTACTCAGGTCCTGGGTACCTCACATCAGCTGCTGCACACTGGAACTGTCTTTCGCTTGGCACTGAATTGAACCATAGATTATGTTTACAAGTCCATCTTCACCTTCCTTGTCCCCAAACCCTCTTGATAGAGAACTTTGGAGCCACAATGCTGCATTCTGCCTACCACAAAGAAAGAAGACGTGCCTGTAGAGTCTGCCTGAAACCCCACATGAGGATCCACCTGCTTGGGCCTTGCCGGCACCTTAATATCATAGGCCACTATGGGCACTCAGGCTCTGTCTGACACAGTTTGAGCCATGACCTCCAGACAGCCACGCAGACAGTGGGCCCCATATCCTCTAGGTGGGACATGTCATAGCCCAAAAACCATGATCTCTATCCAACATGAGTATTCAGGCATCTTTCCTAGACCGTAGCTCAAATCCCTGCCTATGGGGGAACCTGAAGCACAGGAGAACTCCTCATTCCTGAGGGCAGGAAACCTGGCTGTTGAGATGGGTGTCCAACCTTCAGAGTGGGGCCCATGAGACCACTGTCACTCATGGGTGCCACCCTGGACACAAACAGGCATTGTGCCTCTAAGCCTGAGCATGCATTCAAATATGCCCTCTCAGTTGCATCACCAGGATACCGCATTGCAGGCCTGGTACTCCCCTAGTTCCAAATACTAACACTTGGCGGGATATTCCAGGCACTCAGGCCCAGAGCCCGTCTCTTGAATCCCTGTTTTGAGGCACCCCTAATATGGAAAACAGCCCTATTCCCTTCCGTGAAAAGGCCACCAAACTATTGGGAGCCGCTAGAATCCTTAGAGAGGAAAAGTTTCCCATGTATCCATGAGAACACATCTGCATTCCGAGGCCATCCGGGACACACAATCCAGATATAATAGCCTGTACTACCGCATTAGTATCACCCTCTTTACAGTTCCTGATGAGCTGCTCTCCAGGTCTACGCATTGGGCCTGCGATCGCCTTGACACTAACTCTAACCCAAGTTTTTCTTTGCATACGTCTCTCCCAAACCATAGCTCACATGCCCTCCAGGATCTCATCTTTGGAGACACACCACAGGACTGTGCCTGTCTTTCCCAAGGAAACTTCACCCATCATAGTTGCCCCAAACCTCTAGATTAGGAGAAACCTGCAAGGTCTCTGAGCCCACCCCAATATTGGAGGACACTCTATGCAAATGCACATTCTGAAACACCCTGATTCCCTACGTCCAGTCAGGCACCCAAGTCAATGGTCCTGACTGAGAATATTGAACCAGACATTGAACCAGGACCTCATTGGAACCCCCCATTAGTTTTTAAGGCATCTGTCCTCAGAGGCCTATTCTGGAATAAAAAACTTATGATACAACATGTGGTCCCTGAGCCACACAACAGAACAACTCTTGTCCCCAGAAGGAAACTGTGCTCTTGGACATGTGTCAAACTCTCAGGGTAGGAGAATCCTGCAAGGCCCCTTTGCCAACAGTGCATTGTAAGATCTCCCTGGTAACAAACCAGCATTGTGACCCATGTGCAAGATATTCCATGTCAACTCAAGGCCTTGGTACTTCGCCCCAGAGTCATCAGAACGAAACTGCCATATTCCTCAGCTGCAATGGTCAATGGAGGTGTGCTTTCCAGGCATCCATGCCGAAGAGCTCTCCTTCCCAAACGTGGGGTCCTGTGGAGCAAACAAACCAGACTCCACCTGTCCAGTAGAAGGAAACCTTGCTGTTTGGAGCATCTCACAAGTCTCAGAGTGGGAAATCCTCCATGGGCTCTTGATGCCACCCCTCCATTTATTGGTCATTGTTGACACAAACTCTAGTGTGAGCAAACATCTGACATCCGTCCTTACTCAGGTGCTGGATATATCAAAAAAGACGCTTCACACTGGAACTGTGTTCAGCTTGGCACTGAATTGTACAGTAGCTTGTGTCTACAATTCCATCCTCACCCTACTGCTCCCCAAGGCCTCTTGATATTGAATTCTGGAGCCGCAATGCAGCATTCTGCCTCCCTCATAGGAAGAAGTGCCTGGTTAGTCTGCCCAGAATCCCCACATTAGGATCAGTCTGCTTGGCCCTGGAGGGAACCCCGATTTATAGACTTCCCTGGCCACTAGTGTTGTGTCTTACAGAGCCTGTGTCCCGACCTAGAGTCAGTCACAGGGAGTGCAGGTCCCATATCTAGCATGTGGGACTGGCCATGGCCCAAGTCTGTCATCTCTACCCATACTTGGTATTCTCGCACCTTTCCCCAGATTTTGCTGAAATCCTTCCAATGGGGGAACCTGAAACACTATAGAGTTCTACTCCTTTTCCATGGAAGGACACCTGGGTGTTGAAATGGGTATCCAGCTCTCAAAGTGGGAGCAAGGTACATGGCCAATGTGACCACACCAACTCCTGATGGCTCCCCAGGGCACAAACAGGCATTGTGACCCTCACCCAAGTATGCTTTCAAACAAACTCTCTCAGTTCCACCACAAGGTTCCTGCATTGCAGGCCTGGTACTCCCCTAACCCCAAATTCTAACCCTTGGTGGGATTTTCCAGGCGCCCAGACTTAGAACCCATATCTAAAATCCCTGTTTTGGGGCACCTCTAAGATGTAAAACAGCACTCTTATTTTCCCTGAAAAAGCCACCAAGCTAAGGGGAGCCGCCAGTATCCTTAGAAACAAAAAGTCTCCCATGGATGCATGAGACCTCACCTACATTCTGAGGTCATTCTGGA
>NW_026740821.1:0-6723 GCF_022355385.1 Mustela nigripes
GCTGGGGGAAGGCATGTCCGTAAGTCGGACCTCAGTAAAGCGCAGGCCCCTCAGTAACTTTGTCCTCACTAGATCCTCGTGGGCACGGGACCCGACCTCGTGCCGCCTCGGAGGCAGGGGTCCTGGCTACCTCGCTGCATGGCAGGGAGGGAAGGCCAGGACGGGCGGCAGCCCGGAGCCCGGGGAGGACTCCGTCCACCCCACCTGCCAGACGCATGGGGGCACTACCTGGGCCAGTCGCAGGTGAAGAACGGCGTTTTCCGTTTCCAGTTCAACTATCCGCTCCTCTTTGGCCTACAACAAGGACCAAACAAGGGAAATTATGACCATAATCAATCGCATCAGTAAGCACTCCCCCCTCGGAAGGAAGCCAGCCCCCGCATCAGTGAAGAGCTGCAGGGGAGGTCAGCTGGGGCACGGGGCTGTTTCCGACACAGACAGAGCCCACGTGCCCCGCATCTATGACCCCCACTCCAAGTGCAGTCCCCGGCTGCCGCTCCTGGGGCTTGTCAGAAACGCAGAATCCCACATTATGGCACATAAATTAGAGCCCAATTAAACTGCTGAAAAAGCCCCACCCCAGATCTACCAGAGTCTGCGTGTTAGAGAGAGCTCCAGCGGACCTGTATGTAACGTAAAATCTGGAACACACTAAAATCAGCATTTCTGTCCTTATATTAGCTCACATGAAAAGCTACCTGTTAGAAATCTGTCATGTGCCAAGCACTTGTCTGGGTACTCTGGACACAGCTGTGAACCGATCCGATGCGGGGGAAGAGCCAGTGCATGGGTAAGAGAGCTGGGGGACAGTGGCAACACCACAGTTAAATCAGTCTATGGGTTCGGAGACAGAGACAGAGACAGAGTGGCTACCCAAGGTGGGGGCAGGGCTGGCAGGGCCAGCCAGGAAACCGGAGCAAAGGGGAAAGCCCATGCAAAGGCCCTGAGGCAGGGACGAGTTCGCGGAGTTGAGGATGGAAGAGAAGGTAAGACTCCAGGGGGAAGGCGGGGTCTGGGAGGAGGGATGACGGGGAAGAAGGGGCTGTTGTCTGCAGGGCTTTAAGTAGAGGAGTTTAATTAAGAGCTATTTACAGTGAACGCTGAGCAAGCCAGCTGCTGGAGGCTCGGTGGACAGAAAAGCATGGGTTTCCCTGAAGCTGGGGAGGCCATCCTTTCTGTGGGGAGTCGCTCTCCCAGCCCGCTAACACGCAGCTCTCAGATTGCTGTGATCATTTTGGGACAATCTCTTTGTGACTGGTTATAAAACCAGAAACTTGGATGTCATCTGGACTTTGTTACCATGTTCAGTCAGTTTTACCTCTTGAAAAAAATTACCAAACTGGGAGTATTTCCGCAGAAGTCCACTTCTGGCATCTAGCAGATGCCAGCCCTGTCCGCAGCCCTATGGAGCTGGACTTGCCCTCCACGCAGTTCACCGGCCCAGGTGCACAGGTCAGTGGCTTCTGTATACTCACCGCTGTGCCAATGTCACCAAAACTAGTTGGCAGTTATTTTCATCTCCCTGAAAGGAAGCCCCACCCCTTAGCCACCGCCGCTGATGACCCCCAACCCATCCCAAGGAAACCACTAATCTACTCTCTGTCTTCCCAGATTTGCCAATTCTGGGCATTTTGGACCCACAGAATCATGGGCTGTGTAGCCCCTGCGAGCAGTTTCCTTCACTGGGCACCTTGTTCTCAAGGCGGAACCATGTCGTGGCATCCTACCAGCATTTCCTTTCCTTTCGTTGCCCGATCGTATAGCCGTATAGCTGTTCCTGGACGAGTTTTGTGGGACACACATTTCCCTTTCTCCTGGGAGTATTCCTAGGATGGGGACCACGTGTGTTACCTCCAGTTGCATCTGGGGAACTGCATACTCCCGTCTGCAGTGCGTGACAGTGCCAACCTGGCCACACCCCTGCCAAAACTTCCCATCTGTCCTCTGAGCATGGCCATCTGAGTGGGTAGGAAGTGGCATGTCATTGCAATTCAATCTGCGCTGCCCTGAGGGCTAATGCTGACTGTCAATTTTCAATGTGCAAGTCATGCAATCCTTGGTTAAATTCCTTCTGAAGCATTTTAATATCTTTGATGATATTTAAGTAGAATTATTGTTTTTAATTCACCTTTTTTTCCCCATTGCTATGAAGTAGAAAGACAGCAGATTTTTGCACGTGGATCTTGTATCCGTCAAACTTGTTGAAATCACTTACTAGGGCTAGTAGTGTTTTTTGATGGGTTTCTTGTGATTTTCCATATATGAGATCATGTCATCTGTAAATGGAATCGTCTTCCTCCCTCCTGTCTGAGATCAATATCTTTCCCTTCTGTCATCTTGCCTAACCACGTGGACAAGCATGTCCGGAAGATGGTAAATGGATGTGGTCAGAGTGGATCTGTTCATCTTGCTCCTTTTACCTTATGTGTGTCAGCTGGGGGTTTCGTGGACGTCCCTTTATCAGTTGCCATCCGTTCCTAGCTGGTCAAGTGTTTTCATCATGAAGCGGAGTTATATTCTGTCAGAAGCATTTTTTCTGGATCTACTGAAATGATCACGGGGTTTGTCCTGTCTCCTATTGAAGCGGTCAATCACATTCACGGACTTTGGAATGCTAAACCATTTGGGGGATGACTCCCACTTGGACATGGCTATAAGCCCTGCGGTTTGCCATTATTTTCTGAAAATTTTTCTATCTATATTCATAAGAGATACTGCTCTGGTTTCCTTGTGAGATTTTCATGTGGTTTTGCCATCAGGGCAATACTAGTTTCATGGAATGGGAAGTGTTTCCTCCTTTCTATGTTTCCGAAGAGCCCGGGAAGGACGACTATTAATTCCTCTATAAATGTTCGGTAGAATTCATCAGGGAAGCTGTCTGGACTTGGGCTCTCCTTTGTGAGATTTCTAATTCCTCATGTAACCCAGCGCGTTACGGTTGTGTTCACAACTCCTACTTCTCCTTGAATCGGTTTTGGTGATCTGTGTCTCTGCAGGAATCGGAGAATCTCCCCCGGGGTTAAACTGTCAGCAGTGCTGTTCACAACATGTCTGTGTCTCCCTTTTTATTTCTGTGAAGTTGGTAGTAATGTCCTCTCTTCCAGTCTCAATTTTATTAATTTTATTTAGTCAAACGAAGGGTCTGTCTGCTTGATTCATCCACTTTTGGTTCTGTTGATTTTCTGTGTAGTTCTTCCAGGCTCTGTTGCCCTGGTTTCTCCTCTGGCCTCTGTCATGCTTCCATTCTACTCCTCTCAGTCTTGCTTCACTGCTTCATCCAGTGTCTTGAGGTGGAAGTGTAGGTTGCTGACCTGAGAGCTATCTTCTTGTTTAAAGTAGGTGTTTCCATCTATGCATGCTCCTTCAGGTGCTGCTTTACCTGTATCCCATAAACCTGGCTGTGGGGCTCTTCATTTTCATTCCTCTCAAAATATTCCCAGACCTCCCTTGTGATTTCTTCTTTGACCCACTGGTTATTTAGAACTGTCTTATTTCATTTTCACCTATTTGTGAATTTCCCAAATTTATTTTGGTTATTAATTTCTAACTCCCCTCTGTTGTTACTGGAGAATACATTTTATATGCCCTTTATCCTTTTCCATGTGCGCAGGCTTCCTCGGTGGCCAGCAGGTTGTCTAACCCAGAGAGTGCGCTGCATGAGTACAAGAGGGTATCCTCCTGCTGCGTAGACGGGGTGCTCTGTGCATGTCCTTCTGGTCGGGCTGGCTCAGTAGCACCGTTTACATTGTCTGTCTCCTTGCTGGTCTTCTGTTCAGTCTGTCTGTTACTGAGAGGGGAGAGGGGATGTCTGCTGCTATTATTTTTGAGTTGCCTTTTTCTCTCTTGGATTCTGCCAATTGGGGGGGCCGTGTCATTAGATGCACACGTAATCTTCCTATCTTCCTGATGGAGTGATACTTCTGTCACAAGCAAATATCCCTCTGTATTTGTTGTAACACTGTTTTCATCTGAAAGTCTATTTTGTCTGATATTAGTACAGTCTGCTTGTAGCTGATGGTGGCATGGTGGGTCTTTCTCCACCGTTTCACTTACAACCTATTTGTTTTTTTTATTATTATTTTTATTTTTTAATATTTTATTTATTTATTTGACAGAGAGATCACAAGTAGGCAGAGAGGCAGGCAGAGAGAGAGGAGGAGCAGGCTCCCTGCTGAGCAGAGAGCCCGATGCGGGGCTCGATCCCAGGACTCTGGGATCATGACCTGAGCTGAAGGCAGAGACTTAACCCACTGAGCCACCCAGGCGCCCCGCTTACAACCTATTTGTATCTCTGAATCTAACCAGGCCCCCTGTAGGCAGACAGCATGTAGTTAGATGCGGCTTCTTAGCCCGTCTGACAGCACTTGCCTTTTGACTGATGGTTTGTCCATTCACATTGAATGTCCCTGACATGGCTTTATGCACAACATTTCACTCTTGTTCTCTATGTGCCCCATGTCCTGTTTGTTCCTCATTTACTGCCCTTTTTTTTTTTTTTTTTTTTTTGCATTCAGTGGATATTTTCTGGGGTGAAATCTTAATTTCTTTGATGCCCTTTCCCACTAGTTTTGGAATAATTTTCTCAGTGGTTGCACGAGGGCTCGCCCTTACTTTGGACCTGGAGTAGACGACTTCACCTTCACAGTCAGATTCCAGTGAGATACGGAAACACTTGTGTCATAGCTCTATTCTTCTGTTCCACCTGTTGTGTTAGTACCATTCCACATCATGTCCATCCATGTGCGTTACAGATGCAACAATCCAGTGTGATCATCGCTGCTTTAAATTTCAAGTTCATTAAAGAAGCTGAGACAAGAAGGGACAGCATGTATATATTTATAGGGTTTGCTCTGCTGGCTTTCTTCACCATTTCGACTCCTCTTCACTTGGGCCTGTGCATTCAAACTACCATCTGGCATCATTGCCTTAACTCAAAACTTTGCCTCCATCCACCTACTTTGTACTACTTTTGTCAAAGATAATAAATTTCTATATGTTATATTTTCAATGACACAGTTATACATATATTGTTTTACACAATTGCTTTTTAAGTCAGTGAAGGAAACAAAGAAAAATACACCTTTCCTCTGTATTTCATAATTACATGATCATCTCTACTGGCATTCTTTGTGGATTTGTGTTTCTGTGCGGGGGTGCCTGCTTTCAGCCCGAGGAACTTCCCTTAGCATCTCCTATAAGGCAGATCTGCTAGCGACAAATTTTCTCCAATTTTGTCTATTGGGGAATGCCTTTATTTTGCCTTCATTTTTATAAGACTGTCTTGCTGGATAAAAGATTTTTGGTTGACAGAATTTTCGTCTTTCAGCACTTTGAACACGTCACGCACTGCCTTGACCTCCACTGATGCTGATGAGAGTCTCCTGACAGTCATGGTGCACTGACATGACAAGTCGTTCTTCTCACTCTGCTTTTCTCTTTATTTCTAAGATGCAGGTGGATGGGGATTTCTTTGTATTTTTCCTAATTGGAGTTCATTAAGTTTCTTTCACGTGTACCAAATTTCAATAAATTTTGGGAGTTTGAGCAATTATTTCTTGGTCTACTCTCCTGGTGCTCCCCTGATGTATATGCTGATGTGCTTACAGGTTTCACACCTTTTCCAGAGGTTCTATTCATTTATCTTCTATTTTTCTCTGTTTTTAGGATTGCATAATGTCTACTAATCTAATAGTTTGCAGATTCCTTTTTTGTCTATTCAAATCTACTCTTAAGTCCTCTAGAGAACATCTTTATTTCAGTGATTTTCAACTCTAGGATTATAATTTAAAAAATAATTTCTATCTCTTTATTGATATTTTCTATCTGATGAGAAATTATCATATTTTCCTTCTCTTCTATAATGCAGTTTCCTTTAGCTCTTTGAACATATTTATAATGACTGTTTTGGCTTCTTATTAATTCCAACATCAGGCATTCTCATGGGGAGTTCCTATTATTGGTTTCCCTGCTGTGGATGAGTCTCACTTTCCTGTTTCTTCCATGTCTTATAATTTTTTGTTGAAAACAGGACATTTTAGGAAATGAAGAAACTTTAGATAGTGATGCCTTTCTCCTACCCAGTTTTTTTTTGTTGCTGTTGCTATTTGTGTGCTCTGTTGAGTGACTTAGTTTGCCTCTTCCGGGAAGTCTGCCCTGCCGCACCCTCCCAGCAGGAAGGACACAGCCACCGGCGTGCACACAGGTACTGGGAGACAGTAGTTTAAGCAGGGCTCTTCTTAGCCGCCTCTCCCCAATCTCTCTGTTACTCTGCCTTCCTTGGTACCACAACAACCCCACTAATTACTGACTGCCTTACTGTTTTCAATAATGGCCTGGGGCACACATTTCTCCACTGTCTGGTCCAGTTAAACTGGGGCAGGGATACTTTTGGAAGCCAGTCTGAGGTCTGTCCTGACCCCAGGCTCTCCGTAACCTCGAGTGAACCATGTTGCCCATTAGGAGCTGTATCCCACCCCCACCCCCCGCCTTTCTCTCGTTGAAGTCCCAAGTCCAGGACCTCAGAATGTGGCTGTATTTGGAGACAGGGCCTTTTAAGGGGTGATTAAGTTAAAATGAGGCCATTGGAGAGGTTTTCAATCCAATTTGACTGGTGTCCTTACAGGAAGAGAAGATTAAGGTAAGACTAGGACCTCACACACTACAGAAAGGGAAGATGACGGGGCCTGGGCTGCACGAGGTCTTTGAGGACCATCACCCCAACGC
>NW_026740822.1:0-6719 GCF_022355385.1 Mustela nigripes
TGTCTCAGCATCCAGGCTTCATTTTATCCGCACAGGGAGCGGGTGACACTTGTCTTGCCACCTGCCTGCTGTTCCTGCCATGGCAGGCTCTCCTGCTTCACCACCGTTTCCCGACTGCAAAGCCAACGGCTCCTTCTCTTATCCAGGGGCAGCGTGCTGGGCCTTATGCAGACATGCTCCTGGGGAGCGTGGTAACAAACGTGTCCCTTTCCTTAAGGCTGTTTCGACAGGCGCTCTCTCAGGCAGAGTGGAATGACCGGGCAAAGAGGATTTCGTTCAATGCGGGTTTATTTCAACGAGCTGTGGAGACTAGCCCAGGCAAGCAGCAGCAGCATCCCCAGACCCAACTCTGATTTCACAATGAATGCTGTGCTTTCCCAGATGAGATGCCCAGACAAAGAGCCTTTCGCTGTATATGGGTTTCTCCCACTGTGAGACTGGGCTCCGGCAACCAACAGCAGCAGCCCTCAGTACAGACTCTGATTTCTCAGCAAATGCTGTGCTTTCCCAGTTTAGAGAGGAGGCGACAGGATCCCTGCACAAGGCCCGTGCACTGGGATGGGGAACTATGGGGGACTGTCTCCACTCCTTCCCCGGCACACCCCCTGCCACCCACATCGCTGCCACATCTTGGTGGAAGACGGCCCGTTTCTCCATGGGGTTGTTTCTGCGAGTTCAGGGTATGGCACCTAGTGGCAAGCCCAAGTCTGCCCTTGGGACAGGTGGCCAAGGAGATGCTGTCCCCTTGGGACCAGAGGCACAGGACAGGCCTGCCTTCTGCCCAGACTCTTTCCTCAGAGAGGATCACGTGCGCCTGCCCTAGTGGTCCCCTCATGTCTCAGCATCCAGGCTTCATTTTATCCGCACAGGGCGCGGGAGACACTTGTCTTGCCACCGGCCTGCTGTTGGTGCCACGGCAGGCTATCCTGCTTCCCAAGCGTTTCACGACCCCAAGGCCAACGGCTCCTCTTCTCCAGGGGCGGAGTGTTGCGCCTTCCCCACACATGCTCCTGGGGAGTGCGATGACAGATGAGTGCAACCACGCTTCTCTCTCAGGCACAAGGGATGCTAGGGCAAAGAGTATATCGCTCCATGCGGGTATCTTCCACCGAGCTGCGGAGACTAGCTCAGGCAAGCAGCCTCAACATCCACAAACCCAACACTGATTTCCCAAGGAACGCTGTGCTTTCCCAGGGTAGATGCACAGGCAAAGAGGCTTTCGCTGTATGCGGGTTTCTCGCACCGCGAGACTGGGCTCAGGCAAGCAGCAGAGGCCGCAGAACATTTCTCAGCGAATGCTGTGCTTTCGCAGAGGCTTTGGCTTGGAGCGAACAGCACTTCAGCGCTGCTTCCTCAGCAAGGCTTGGTTCGAGTCAGGGAAGAAGAGCAGCGGGAGAGCTGGTGACACTTGGGCCTTGCTTTCCCGGGCTCCATGTTCGCGTCCTGGATTCACCCTGCCAGGCCGCTGTTCCTGCCAGGGTAGGCTCTCCTGCTTCCCTACTGTTTCCCGACCACAAGGCCAATGGCTCCTTCTCTTCTCCCGGGGCGGCGTGCTGCGCCTTCTCCAGACGTGCTCCATGGGAGCGCGGTGACAGACGTGTCCCTTTCCTTAAGGTCCTTTCAGATGTGCAACCACGTTTCTCTCTCAGGCAGAGGGCATGTTAGGGCAAAGAGAATTTCGCTCCATGTGGGTATCTTCCACCGTGCTGCGCAGACTAGCTCAGGCAAGAAGCAGCAGCATCCCCAAACCCAACTCTGATTACCCAACGAATGCTGTGCTTTCCCAGAGAAGATGCCGGGGAAACAGCCTTTCGCTGTATGCGGGTTTTTCCCTTTGTGAGACTGGGCTCAAGCAAGCAGCAGCAGCAGCCCTCAGTACCTACTCTGATTTCTCAGCAAATGTGATTTCACCAAGGCTTTGGGCTTGGAGCGAACCGCACTTCACCCTGCTTCCTCAGCAAGGCTTGGTTCGAGTCAGGGAAGAAGAGCAGCGGGAGAGCTGGTGCCACTTGGGCCTTGCTTTCCCGGGCTCTATGTTCGTGTCCTGGGTTCACACTACCAGGCCGAACAAAGCAGACACAGCCACAACCCTGCAGTAGCGTGCAGAGCCTAGGATGGCACCCTATGCACACTACCATCTCCCAGTGTAGGCATCGCTTGGCCTTTTACTCTGGAGCTCAGGCGGACTCGCGGACTACGACAGTGCTTTCCCCACAGGAAAGGAGAGGTGACAAGATCCCTGCACACCTCCCGTGCACTGAATAGGGAGGTTTGGGGGACTGTCCCCACCCCTTTTCCTTAAACGCCGTGCCTCCTCCAAGCTTCCACATCCTGGAGGAAACGTCATCTGATTCCCCGTTATTTCAGGGAGCTGTTTCTGCGAGTTCAGCGTAGGCGCCTGGTGGCTAGCGCATGTCTGCCCCAGGGACAGGTGGCCAAGGAGCTGCTGTCTCCTTGGGCCCAGAGGCTCAGCAGAGGCATGCTTTCTGCCCAGACTCCTTCCTAAGAGTGGAGCACGCGCCCTGCCCTACTCATCCCCTCCTCTCTCTGTAGCAGCCAGGCTTCCGTCTCTCTGCACAGGGAGCGGGTGACACTTGTATTGCCACCGGCCGCTGAGCCTGCCAGGGCCGGCTCTCTTGCTTTGCAACCATTTCCAGACCTGAAGGCCAACGGCTCCTGCTCTTCTCCTTGGGCAGCGTGCTGCACATTCCACAGACATGCTCCTGGGCAGCGCTGTTAAAGACGTGCCCCTTTCCTTAAGGCTCTTTCCACAGGCACAACCGCGCTTCTCTCTCAGGCAAAGGGGATGCCCAGGCAAAGAGGATTTCGCTCCATGCGGGTATCTTCCACCATGCTGCTTAGATTCGCTCAGGCATTCAGGTGCAGCATCACACACATCCACTTCTGATTTCCCAATGAATGCTGTGCTTTCCCAGAGAAGATGCCCGGACAAAGAGGCTTTAGCTGTATGCGGGTTTCCCCAACCGCGGACTGGGCTCAGGCAAGTAGCAGAAGAGCCCGCAGAACCGACTCTGATTTCCCAGCGACTGCTATGCTTTCGCAGAGGTTTTCAGCTTGGCGCGAACCGCACTTCGCTGCTGCTTCCTCAGCAAGGCTTTTGTCGTTCGCTCTGTTGCGGGAGGGAAAAAGAGCCGCGGGAGAGCTGGTGCCTTTTGGGCTTTGCTTTCCCGGGCTCCAAGGTCTCGCTTGGGGTTCACCTTGCTCAGCCGAACTTAGCAGACACAGTCACAACCCTGCGGCAACGTGCGTGGCATAGGATGGCACTATATGCACACTACCATCTCCCGGTGTAGGCAACACCTGGCCTTTGGCCGTGGACCTCAGGTGGACTCGCGGACTAGGTCAGTTCCTTCCTCACAGGAGAGGAGAGGCGACAGGATCCCTGAACACCGCCCGTTACTAAATGGGGAGCATTCGGGGATTGTTGCCACTCGTTTCCCGGCACACCCCCAGCCACCGACAATGCTGTCACATCTTGGAGGAAGATGGCATCTGACTGCACGTTTCTCGAGGGAGCTGTTTCTGTGAGTTCAGGGTATGGTGCCTGGTAGCAAGCCCAAGTCTGCCCTACGGACACTTGTCCAAGGAGATGCTGTGCCCTTGGGACCAGAGGCACAGGAAAGGCCTGCCTTCTGCCCAGACTCCTTCCTCAGAGGGGAGCACGCGTCCCTGCACTAGTCGTCCATGTCTCCTTAGCAGCCAAGTTTCATCTCTCCGCACAGGGAGCGGGTGACATTTGTCTTGCCACCAGCCTGCTGTTCCTGCCAGGGCAGGCTCTCCTGCTTTCCGACCGTTTCCCGAACACAATGCCAACGGCTCCTTCTCTTCTCCGGGGGCGGCGTGCTGCGCCTTCCCCAGACTAGCTCATGTGGAGCTCGGTGACGTGTCCCTTTCCTTAAGGGCCTTTCAGATGTACAACCATGCTTCTCTCTTAGGCAAAGTGGTGCTAGGGCAAAGAGGATTTCTCTCCATGCAGGTATATTCCACCATGCTGTGGACACTAGCTCAGGCATTCAGCTTCATCATCCCAACATCCGATGCTGATTTCCCAAACGAATGCTGTTTCCCGAAGGAGATGCCAGGCAAAGAGGCTTTCGCTGTATACAGGTTTCTCCAACCGCGAAACTGGGCACAGGAAAGCAGCAGAAGAGCCTGCAGAACCGACTCTGATTTCCCAGCGACTGCTATGCTTTTCAGAGGTTTTCAGCTTGGCGAGAACCGAGCTTCGCTGCTGCTTCCTCAGCAAGGCTTTGGTCATTCGCTCTGTCGCGGCAGGGAAGAAGAGCCGCGAGAGAGCTGGTGCCTCTTGGGCTTTGCTTTCCGGAGCTCCAAGTTCTCGCCCGGGATTCACCTTGCTAAGCCGAACTAAGCAGACACAGTCACAACCCTTCACCAGCGTGCGTGGCCTAGCATGGCACTCTATGCCTATTACCATCTCCTGGGGTAGGTAAGGCTTTGCCTTTTACTTCGGCGTTCAGGCAGAATCGGGGTCTAGGCCAGTGCCTTCACAACAGGAGAGAGGAGGCGACAGGATCCCAACACACGGCCCGTGCACTGGGCTGGGGTATTGTGGGAGACAGTCTCCACTCCTTCCTCGGCTCACCCACTGCCACCACATCGCGCCCACATCTTGGTGGAGGACGGCATATGACTGCCCGATTCTCCTTGGGGTTGTTCATGCCAGTTCCGTGTATGGCACCTGATGGCAGGCCCATGTCTGCCCTTGGGACAGGTGGCCAAGGAGATGCTGTCCTCTTGGGACCAGAGGCACAGGACGGCCTGCCTTCTGCCCAGACTCCTTCCTCAGAGTGGAGCACACGCCCTGCCCTAGTCGTACCCTCATATCTCCTTAGCAGCCAGGCTTCCATCTCTCTGCAAAGGAACGAGTGACACTTGTCTTGCGACTGGCCTGCTGTTAGTGCCACGGCAGACTATCCTGCTTCCCGAGCGTTTCCCGACCCCAACGCAAAGGGGTCCTTCTCTTCACCGGGGGCGTCGTGCTGCGCCTTCCCCACACTTGCTTCTCGGGAGCGCGATGATAGACGTGTGCAACCACGCTTCTCTCTCAGGCAGAGGGATGCTAGGGCAAAGAGTATTTCGCTCCAGGCGGGTATCTTCCACCGTGCTGCGGAGGCTAGCTCAGGCAAGCAGCAGCAGCATCCCCAAACCAAACTCAGATTTCCCGACGAATGCTGTGCTTTCCCAGGGCAGATGACAAGGCGAAGAGCCTTTCGCTCTATGCGGGTTACTCTCACCGCGAGACTGAGCCTGAAGAACAATTCTCAGTGAATGCTGTGCTTTCGCAGAGGCTTTGGCTTGGAGCGAACAGCACTTCGCCGCTGCTTCCTCAGCAATCGCTTGGTTCGCGTCAGGGAAGAAAGGCTGCGGGAGACCTGGTGCCACTTGGGCCTTACTTTCCCGGGCTCCATGTTCGCGTCCTGAGTTCAACCTGCCAGGCCGAACTAAGCAGACACAGACACAACCCCGCAGTAGCGTGCGTAGCCTAGGATGGCACCCTATGCACACGACCATCTCCCAGGGTAGGCATCGCTTGGCCTTTTATTCTGGCGCTCAGGCGGACTCGCGGACTAGCCCAGTGCTTTCCAGAAGGAAAGAAGAGGTGACAGGATCCCTGCACACCGCCCATGCACTGAATAGGGAGCTTTGGGGGACTGTCCCACCCCTTCCCCTTAAACCCCTGCCTCCTCCAAGCTTTCACATCCTGGAGGAAAACGGCATCTGACACCCCGTTATTTCAAAGAACTGTTTCGTCGAGTTCAGCATAGGCCATTGGTGGCTAGTGCATGTCTGCCCCAAGGACAGGTGGCCAAGGAGCTGCTGTCTCCTTGGGCCCAGAGGCTCAGGACAGGCATGCTTTCGGCCCAGACTCCTTCTTAAGATGGAGCAGGCGCCCTGCCCTACTCATCCCCTCATCTCTCTGTAGCAGCCAGGCTTCCATCTCTCTGCACAGGGAGCAGGTGACACTTGTATTGCCACCGGCCGCTGTGCCTGCCAGTGCCGGCTCTACTGCTTAGCAACCGTTTCCAGACCAGAAGGCCAACGGCTCCTGCTCTTCTCCCTGGGCTGCGTGCTGCACCTTCCAAATACATGATCCTGGGGAGCGCATGAAAGACATGTCCTTTTCCTTAAGGCTCTTTCCACAGGTGCAACCGGGATTCTCTCAGGCAGTGGGGATGCCCAGGCAAAGAGGATTTCTCCATGCAGGAATCTTCCACCATGCTGCGGAGAGACTAGCTCAGGCATTCCGCTCAGCATCAAACACATCCCATTCTGATTTCCCAACGAATGCTGTGCTTTCCCAGAGGAGATGCCCGGACAAAGAGGCTTTCGCTGCATGCAGGTTTCTCCCACCGCGAGACTGGGCTCAGGCAAGCAGCAGAAGAGCCCGCAGAACCGACTCTGATTTCCCAGCGACTGCTATGCTTTCCCAGAGGTTTTCAGCTTGGCACGACCCGCACGTCGTTGCTGCGTCCTCAGTAAGGCCTTGGTCATTCGCTCTGTCGCGGCAGGGAAGAAGAGCGGCGGGAGAGCTGGTGCCTCTTGGGCCTTGCTTTTCCAGGCTCCAAGGTTGCGCCCGAGGTTCACCTTGCTAATCCGAAGTAAGCAGACACAGTCACAACCCTTCACCAACGTACGTGGCCTAGCATGGCACTCTATGCCTATTACCATCTCCTGGG
>NW_026740823.1:0-6716 GCF_022355385.1 Mustela nigripes
GAAGGGGAGGTGAATCATGAGAGACTATGGACTCTGAAAAACAATCTGAGGGTTTTGAAGGGGTTGGGGGGTGGGAGGTTGGGGTGCCAGGTGGTGGGTATTATAGAGGGCACGGATTGCATGGAGCACTGGGTGTGGTGAAAAAATAATGAATACTGTTATGCTGAAAATAAATAAATTAATTAAAAAAACTATACTAAAAATTATTCTTCTATGAAATTGCTTTTCCCCTTCTCATGATAGATTCCATTGTCTACTGTTGTTGCATTAAATTAATCTGTTTAAATACAAATAAGGTATACATAAACCCAAATCGCAAATTTTGTGTTCACCTACATTAAGTATGACTTATAGGCATAATTAGGTTGTACTTAAATTTGGTAACTAATATCACCTAATTGTTCCAAGAAAAATTGCCTTTAAATCTACATATAAGGTTCATAGTCTAACATCAGTTAAAAGTTAATGTAAAGACAAAGTCTTTGGCCATTTTCCTGGATTTCATACAAATTTTTTGACATAAAGGATATTTATAACATCAAGGGCCCAAATAAAAGTATTCCCTTCAGGATAAAATCTTTGCTGTACACAGACCCTATTACACATTATTAAGAAAATTTAGAGGCATTTAATTATTCACTAAGTTTCCTCAAAATGGTAGAACACTGAATCAACATGTCAGAAGGCTCCTAATTGGCTCACAACCTTGAATATTAATGTTGAAGAAAACAATGAAAACTTTTGAAGTACAGTGAAAAAGATTGAATAAAATGAAATTACACAAAGACAACTAGTATGAAAGACATGCATGGTACAGGGGAAGACAGCAGCCATGAGGAATAATTCACAGTTTTATTCAGGATAGGTCAATTATATGCAATGCAGGTCTTGATTATTAGTGTACGTGTAAGCTTATAATCACACGTAATTTCCTACTTTTGCAAATATGATTATACACAAAGAATGTTAGATTTAATTGTTCTTTGCTAAAGAGACCTAATGATCTATTCTATGTTCCTCAAAATCTTCCAACCTAAATGCCACTTCTAGTGATATATGTGTTTGGAGCAATTCATTGTCCTATATTTGAAGTAACAATAGATGATTGTCCCTACCAAGGTTTGTGAGTAAAAATAAATTAATTAATTAAATAGTGCTGATAAAAAAAATTAACACACACAGAAAAAAATAGTATAATTAAGGATTTGGCAGAAGACATGGTTAAATATTTTTCCAAAGAAGACATACAGATGGCTAAGATACACATGAAAAGATGCTCAACATCATAGATAAAAAAAGGTAACACGATTCAAACTTAAATGAGATATCACCTCACACTTGTCAGAATGAATGAAATAAAATAAATACAAACAAGAAACAGCATGTGTTAGGGAGGATATGGAGAAGACGAACCATCTTGTACTGCTGATGGGAATGCAAACTGGTGCATCCATTTTGGAAAACAGCATGGAGTTCCTTCAAAAAGTTAAAATTAGAACTACTCTATGATCCAGCAATTGCTCTACAAGGTATTTACCCAGAGGATATAAAATACTGATTTGAAGGGGTACATATACCCTGATTTTTAGAGCAGCATTATCAACAATAGCCAGATCATGGAAAAACCCCAAATATCCATCGGCTTATGAATGGATAAAGAAGATGTTACACACACACACACACACACACACACACACACACACACACACGCGCGCGCGCGCGCAATGGAATATTACTCAACCATCAAAAAGAATGAAATCTTGCCATTTGCAGTGACATGGAGGGGAAAAAAGTGTATTATGCCAAGTTAAAAAAGTCAGAAAAAGAAAAATGCCATATGATTTTATGATTTCACTCATATAAGGAATTTAAGAAACAAAACATATGGGAAACCTGGGTGGCTTAGTCAGTTAACCATCTACTTTTGGTTCAGTTCACGACCCCAGGGTCCTGGGATCGAATCCCACATTGAGCTTCATGCTCAGTGAGGAGTCTGCTTCTCTCTCTGCCTCTTTCCTTCCCACCTGCTCTTGCTTTCTCTCTCTTAAATAAATAAATTAATTAAATATATTTATTAAAGGATGAAAACAAATGAACAGAAAGAAAAAGAGAGGTAAACCAAGAAAGCAATTCTTAACTATGGAGAACAAACTGATAGTTACCAGAAAGGAAGTGGGTACAGAGATGGGTTAAATAGGTGATGGGGATTAAGGAGTGCACATGTTGTGCTGAGCACTGGATAATGTATGGAATTGTTCAATCACTAAATTGTACACCTGAAACAAATATAACACTGTATGTTAACTAACCTAATTAAAACAAAACCAAAAAAGATAATTCTAATATAATGTTGATAAGTGTCTGTAACTCATTCTTGTATAGATCAGTAACATTTGAAAGGAAATTAATTGAATCAATAGTCATTATTTGTGTCTTTCAAAAGGTAAACAACACAAGGCAACATATTTGACACATGGCAGTATAAGATTTAGACAAACAAATTCTACTATATTTATTAAGGAAGTCACTTGTTCTATCATACAAATAGAAAATTGGGAGAAATATATTTTTATTCTCCTGTTCTTTGGAAACTGTTTGAAAACTATTGAAGAACAGATTTTTGTATTTTTATTTTTATTTTTTTTAATAAGTTCAATTAGCCAACATGTAGTACATCATTAATTTTTGATTAGTGATTCATTAGTTGTGTATAACACCCTAGCTCATCAGATCATGTGTTTTCAAGACAACAGCAAACAGTATTCTCAAGAATGAGAATAAATATAAATTGGCTTACACATGTACAGAACAATCTTATTTCTCTATTTTTACCCACATAACTGTGAGTCTAAAAGTGAATGTATATATTTCACGTATAGAACTTTCCCTTCAAAACCAATTTTTGAATCTTGGAACACTACATCAAAAACTAATGATATACTGTATGAAGACTAACATAACATAATAAAAATAATAATAAAGTTTAGAGAGTTATACTGAGTCAAATAAAAAAATAACATTTTTTTGGCACTTTTGATGAGAAAACAGCATAATGTGCTAACCTAAATGAATCATATATTACAAAAAACTTCTAGATAGGAAGCATGAGAAAGAAGTTCTTATACAGAAACCAGGACCTGTTCTAACTCTGCAGCTTCACTTGAATACTCTGGGAGAAGTTAAATGCACAATAAAATGATATCATCAGAACATCTATTAGGTGAGAAAGTATTTGTGCCTTGAAAATGGTTTTGTTTTTGACAGCCAGAATTTAATATGGTCCTGTTGTAGTTGTTGATAATAGAAGAAAAAGTATTCTGAATGATTCCACAAGATGCCATACTATTGGGAAAAGATCTACACACATAAACATTCTATCCATTTATTGACAAAAAGTTGAATACCCTCAACTTTTGTCTCAAAACCAAAGGCACTACTTGTTTCAATCATAATTTCACAATAACTCATGTAAATAATTCATAGTTCACTATCTCTATTTATATATGTGGTACAAAATTATGCCTGCATCTAAAGATTAATAATGGTAATGAAGGCAACATCATTGTTTCCTTAAATATTCTTTCAATTTCAGCTTCAGATTTCATTGTTCATAAATAATTATTAAAATTAGTAACTTCAGCTGTTAGGATACCTTTCTAAAAACAACTAATTAAAAATAACCTATTCAATTTCCGAGATTCAGTGAATCTTCAATTTGCTTTAACTTTCTGCCAAAGACCATGTTGGCTCCCTTCAAGACAGTTTAAAATATAAATGATAGCCACCTGGTTGTTCAGCATGCCCATAATTGATTGTTGGCAAGAATAGATGGAAAGAGAAAGCTTTTAAACTGGCAAAATAGTGTTACTGAAGGACAGGAGATAGTTCTCAAAATTGGCAAAGTTGTTATCAGTCTGTAAGGGACAGTTGAATGGCAAAAAAATGTGCTAGGACAACAGATATATTTCTGGACTATGGTAATAGGAACAACAACAAACTGCAATAATAAAAGACAAAATATGTATAATAAAAAATGTAACAGAGTTAAAACTAAAAAGAAAGTATCATTTTATTTTCTCTTAGAAATTAGGGTATTTCAGTACTACTTAGAAATGATAATCCAATTTTGTATTTGTGTGGTTATAATTAGGTATCATTATGGCAAGAAAACCCAATATCATATTTAGGTAGAATTATTTCTTTATTAAACAATAAAGAAATGTTTTAATTTAAAAAGATTAAAAGTTTATATATAAGGCTTTAATACAATGATGTAGTTGTTAATACTCAATACTACAAACATTTTGTTGTTATGAATACTTTTGTCTTATTGTAACAATCATCCATTGATTCAGACCCAATCTTATAAACCAAAACACTGAGGACAATGAATTCAGTGAAATATAAAGGCAAAAAATTATATAGAAGAGAGATCATAGGGGAAGATAGAGACATCAGAGAATCAGAGACAGCCATTGACAATATTATATATTAGAGCCGTACTTGAAGAAAAACTGTTATCAAAAGAGTTTTTCTATACAGCAACCTGTGCACATTGCTTTCCCTAACTATACTAATAAAAGGAATACATCCAGAAAAATAGTTTATTTTTATCCCTTAACATCCTACTTGAGTATATCATAAGTGTAGCACTTTGAACAGTACTTTATATGTAGTAGAAGATCAGATATTTCTTGATTTTCCTACTGATTTAATCAACCACAAGTCTTCAGTATAAGATACAGGCATCTCTTAAGTACAACACTATATACTGCTGATTTATTACAATGCCATTTTTCTGAAATAGTTTTCCTCTGTGTATGTATATTACATAATAATTTACTCATATGAGTACTGATCCAGGTCTTGGGGATAGAGCTAGTAACAAACCTAACAAAAATACTTTCATTAGGAGAAATGTACAATAAATAAATAAGGAATTAAAACACACAGCATGCTAAATTGTGATGAATTCTGTAAAGAAAAATAAAGCAAGAAATAAATAGAGAGGGCTGGCATTTTATTTTATTTTATTTTATTTTATTTTAAATACTTTTTTTAAAATTTTTTATTTTTTATAAACATATATTTTTATCCCCAGGGGTACAGGTCTGTGAATCACCAGGCTTACACACTTCACAACACTCACCAAAGCACATACCCTCCCCAATGTCCATAATCCCACCCCCTTCTCCCAAACCCCCTCCCCCCATATTTTATTTTATTTTAAATTCAATTAATCAACATACAGTTCATCATTAGCTTCAGATGTATTGTTCAATGGTTCATCCATTGTGTATAACACCCAGTGCTCATCACATCCTGTGCCAGTATTTTAAATCGAATAGTCAAAACTAGGCCCATTAAGGTAAAAGTTGAGAAAATATTTGAAATTTGAGAAAGCTCAATTGCCTGGGTGGCCCAGTCAGTTAAACATCTGCCTTTGGCTCAGGTCATTCTGGGATCAAGTTCCACGTCAAGCTCTCTTCCAAGCTGAGAGTCTGTTCCTCCTTCTCCCTCTGCCCCCTGTCTCTCATTTGTGATCTCTCTCAAATAAATGAATAAAATATTTTTAAAAAAGAAATTTGAGAAAGCTATATATGCAGCTCTCTGGAGGAAAAACATTGCAGGCAGAGGAAACAAAGTTATCAACAATGAGCTGAGATGAAGTATTTTAAAACCATGCAAGTTGGTGTGATCACATAGGGATTGAATGAACTGAAGACTGAGGTCACACCAAAGTTTAAATTCCTGGGAGGTCTATTACAGATGATCTCTGCCTCTGCTTTGCTGTCAATCTCTCTTTCCACTTAATTCTCTGAGTGTTGTTGTACACTCTCAAGAATAGAAGCTAGTATACTGAATTATACTGTCTGCATTCCTCTGATCACTGTTAAAAACAGCACACTGCCAATTGCACTTTATCTCACTATCCTGAGTTAAGTATGCTCTGCTATGTGTATTGTTCACTGTGACCTTTGTATCCTTTATTTTAAGTTCTGGTCAAAAGTTTTGATAAAAATGTTTAAAGCAATAGTACCATAACTGTCCCAAGGTGGGGGGATACTAAGTTGGTTGTTAACTTATACATTTTATGGTGGCTAAAGTTACTTTCAATCAAATGGTAGAGGAAATAAGATAAAAATAAGAAAGGAAACAAGGATTTGGGAAGCCCTTTGACATTACAAAATGCATCACAAGCTACTGAAACTTGGAGGACTGATTAAAATGATGTGAAGAGTAGTTGGAAGGAACTATGACCAGAAACATTTTATGACCTCAGGGGATTTAGAGACAACAAAACACTGATAATGTAATATTCTTGGACACTTTTCCATGGGGACTTTGGAAAGGCTTTGGCTGATTCAGTTAGCATCTCCATTTCTAGAAATGCAAAATTCAGTACAAAAACACACACAGAGACAGACACATATACACATATATGTATTCTTCTTTCTGTAGGTTGGCTATAAATCTATGCTTCCACTGGAAATCTCCTTTGTTTTTAAGGACACCTTTTCCAATTCAATATAATTATTATTTTTTTGAGGTGGAATCAGCTTGTAATTCATCTGGAAGAAAGATAAGATCATAAAGCTATTTAGTCCAAAATCACTGCTTTTTATATATATATATATATATATATATATATATATATATATGAGTCGTCGTCTAAAGATATATAGATAAGCAAAAAATTGGATTAATTGTATGTA